>NW_021703781.1:4488908-4512394 GCF_005190385.1 Monodon monoceros
ATGGGGATTCCCTGGTGTGTTATTTGTTGTTTTTCCCTTGCTGCTTTCAATATGTTTTCTTTGTATTTAATTTTTGACAGTTTGATTAATATGTGTCTTGGCATATTTCTCCTTGTTTTTATCCTGTATGGGACTATCTGTGCTTCCCAGACCTGATTAAGTATTTCCTTTCCCATATTAGGGAAGTTTTCAACTATAATCTCTTCAAATATTTTCTCAGTCCCTTTCTTTTTCTCTTCTTCTTCTGGAACCCCTATAATTCGAATGTTGGTGCGTTTACTGTTGTCCCAGAGGTCTCTGAGACTGTCCTCAGTTCTTTTCATTCTTTTTTGTTTATTCTGCTCTGCAGTAGTTATTTCCACTATTTTTTCTTCCAGGTAACTTATGCGTTCTTCTGCCTCCGTTATTCTGCTATTGATCCCATGCAGAGTATTTTTCATTTCATTCATTGTGTTGTTCATCATTGTTTGTTTCATCTTTAGTTCTTCTAGGTCCTTGTTAAATGTTTTTTGCGTTTTGTTTCTTCTATTTCCAAGAATTTGGATCATCTTTAGTGTCATTATTCTGAATTCTTTTTCAGGTAAACTGCCTATTTCCTCTTCGTTTGTTAGGTCTGGTAGGTTTTTATCTTGCTTCTTCATCTGCTGTGTGTTTTTCTGTCTTCTCATTTTGCTTATCTTACTGTGTTTGGGGTCTTCTTTTTGCAGGCTGCAGGTTCGTAGTTCCCGTTGCTTTTGGTGTCTGTCCCCAGTGGCTAAGGTTGGTTCAGTGGGTTGTGTAGGCTTCTTGGTGGAGAGGACTAGTGCCTGTGTTCTGGTGGATGAGGCTGGATCTTGTCTTTCTGGTGGGCAGGTCACGTCTGGTGGTGTGTTTTGGGGTGTCTGTGGACTTATTATGATTTTAGGCAGCCTCTCTGCTAATGGGTGGGGTTGTGTTCCTGTCTTGCTAGTTTGGCATAGGATGTTCAGCACTGTAGCTTGCTTGTTGTTAGGTGAATCTGGGTGCTGGTGTTGAGATGGAAATCATCTGGGAGATTTTCTCTGTTTGATATTATGTGGAGCTGGGAGGTCTCTTGTGGACCAGTGTCCTGAAGTTGCCTCTCCCACCTCAGAGGCACAGCCCTGAGTCCTGGCTGCAGCACCAAGAGCCTTTCATCCACATGGCTCAGAATAAAAGTGAGAAAAAGTAGAAAGAAAGAATTAGAAGAAAGAAAGAAAGAGAAAGGAAGGAAGGAAGAAAGAAAGGAAAGAAGGAAGGAGGGAAGGAATGAAGAAAGAAAGGAAGGAAGGAAGGAAGGAAGGAGGGAGGGAGGGAGGAAGAAAGGAAGGAGGGAAGGAAGGAAAAGAAAGAATGAAGATAAAGTAAAATAAAATAAGATAAAATATAATAAAGTTATTAAAGTATAAAAATAATTAAGAGAAAAAAAATTTAAAAAAAAAAGGATGTATAGAGTCCTAGGACAAATGGTGGAAGGAAAGCTATATAGACAAACTCTCACACAGAAGCATACACGTACACACTCACAAAAAGAAGAAAAGGGGAAAATATCATAAATCTTGCTCTCCATAGTCCACCTCCTCAATTTGTGAGGATTCTTTGTCTTTTGGGAGGTCTGAGGTCTTCTGCCAGCGTTCAGTAGGTGTTCTGTAGGAGTTGTTCCACGTGTAGATGTATTTTTGGTGTATTACTTGTGGAAAAAGTGCATTCCATGCTGGGCCTGGAAGTTCCAAAGCTCAGTTCTGTGAGTAAATTGCAACCAAGATTTATAAACTGCAAAAAAGGTAGTGGTTCACATGTACGTCTTTCGATAGACGGTATTTTATTACAGGATAAATCTCCGGCCCGCCGTCCACACGAGTGTCGCAGCTTCGGCCTCCGGGGCCCCTCCAGAACCGGCAGCCTCAGTGAGGCCGCCCTCCCCTTGGCCTCCGGGGAGTTCCGTGACGGCGGAGGGAAGAGACCCCGAGCTGCGGGAGTTCTAAATCATGAAGTCTTATGACCTGAGAGTCCTATGGACTGTGAACTTACATAGTACATTTCACATGTGTAAGCACATATACTTCTTGAGAAGGTGCACAGGGCACTCAAATTCTCAACAGGATCAGTAACTCAAAAAGGGTTAGGACTCACTGGTCTATACTCTCTTTAGAGACTCTTATACATAAGATGCACTGATTCACAATGGTTCTAAAATATAAATTACTTAGGCTACTTACATGATTTATATTGAATAATTAGTTACATTTAAATCTGTGCTTTTGTTTAAGCTGCATAGCTTGCCCTTATCTCAGACCCTTTTTTCTCAACAGATAAAATATTTTGATAAAAGAAGAGACTACTTAAAATTCAAAGAAAAATTTGAAGCAGGAGAGTTCCAGCCTCTGAAAACAGCCGCAAAGTCCTAGGCTGTTCCTGAACATTTCAGAAAGGTTGAAATTATTTTTTCTGGACATTCAAAAATGCTCTATGTGACAACAGTAGTTTGAATGATGGCAAACACCAATGCTTGTTCCATATATACAACTCTTAATTTAAATGGTCAAGTAACAAGATTCCATTTTTCAAAAGACAGACTTGAAATAAAATGGTATGAAATATGCTTAATTGAGTAAAAAACATATTTTAAGGAAAAAACAAAATTAAAGCTTATTATGAAAACATGTACCTTTTTTGTTGTTGGAGGATGGGTAGTAGGCAAATACTATTATTGATAGAGATATGGATATACACTGAAAAAAATAAGATTTGCCATTGTCCTGGGAGTTAGCATTTTAACACAGACAGAAAAAAATGAGGAATGGAAGAAGGTTCAACTTAAAATATACAGGTAAAATAATAAAGACCATCTACAAAAAACCCTACAGCTAATATAGTTAATGATAAGACAATGAATGCTTTTTCCCTCAAATCAGTATCAAGGGAAGGATATCCTCACTTCTCCTATTCAACGTGGTACTGGATTCCTAGCTACCTCAAAAGAAAAAAAGCACACAAATGGGAAGGAACAAATAAAACTGGCTCTATTCATGGACAATATGATTATCTCTGTAGAAAATCCCAAAGAATCGACAAAAAGAGCACCTAGAATTAATAAGTGAATCTTAGAAAGGTGGCAGGAAACAAGGTCAATATACAAAAAATCATATTTGTGTATACCAGCAATGAACAGCTGGAATCTAAAATAAAATTTAAAATGTGCCATTTACAATAGCATTAAAAAACTAAAAAGGAATACTTAGATATAAATCTAACAGTATGTGCAGGACCTATATCCTGAGAACTACAAAACACTTGAAATCAGAGATCAACTTAATTGGGGAGAGGTACAGTGTTCATGGATTAGAAGACTCAGTGTTGTTAATTTACTGTTAAGTTCTCCCCAGTTTGTTCTATGGGTTCAAAACAACCCCAATCAAAATCTCAAGATTTTTGGTAGATACTGACAAGCTGATTCTAAAATTTGTATGGAAAGTCAAAGGACCTAAGATAGCCAAAACAATTCTGAAAAGAACAAAATTGGAAGATTCATATTATATGATTTTAACGCTTATTGTAAAGCTACAGTGATTAAGATAGTATGGTATTGGCAGAAGGATAGACACATAGTTCAGTAGAACAGAACAGAGCCCAGAAATATACCCACACAGCTAGAGTCAACTGAGTTTGGACAAGGTGAAAAGGCGATTCCGTAAAGGATAATCTTTTCAGCAAATGGTGCTGGAAAAATTGGATGTCCATGCACGACAAAAAGAGCCTTGACATAAACTGCACCTTGTTAAAAAAAAAAAAACTCGAAATGGATTATAGACTTAAATGTAAAATATAAAACTATATAACTTCCAGAAGAAAATATGGAGAAATTCTGCATGATTTGGGGTTTAGAAGTGAATTTTTATAACGTCTTAAGTTTTTAAAAAATTTGTTTTATTTATTTTTGGCTGCATTGGATCTCCTTTGTGGTGCGTGGGCTTCTCATTGCAGTGGCTTCTCTTGTTGCAGAGCATGGGCTGTAGGCACACAGACTTCAGCAGTTGTGGCTCGCGGGCTCTAGAGCACAGGCTCAGTAGTTGTGGCGCATGGGCTTAGTTGCCCCGCGGCATCTGTGATCTTCCTGGGCTAGGGATCGAACCCGTGTCCCCTGCATTGGCAGGTGGATTCTTAACCACTGCGCCACCAGGGAAGCCCTGGAAGTGAATTTTTAGATGATGACCTCAAAAGTACAATCCATAAGAGGAAAAAAAAAAGCTAAGTTGGACTTTATCAGTATTAAAAATTTCTGCTCTGTGAAAGATACAATTAAGAGAATGAAAAGATAAAACTGGGACAAAATATTGCAAATCACATATCTCATTAAAGAACTTGTATCCAGAATAACAAACCCTTATTTTAAAAATAGCCCAAGTTTAAAAAATAGGCAAATTACGTGAATATTTTCACAACTCTATTCATAGTGTTAGAAATATTATATTATGAAAAGATGCTCCATATTATTTGTAGAGTAAATTAAAACCGTGATGACCTATCACTACACACCTGTTAGAGTGCCTTAAATTAAAAAAAGTTGATAGTACCAAGTACTGATGAAGATGCAGAGCAACAGAAACCTGGCATTCACTGCTGGTGGGGAAAGGGGTTGACTCTGAAAGGGTTACACAAAGGAATTTTTAGCTGGAAGCTGTTTTCTTTGGCACTGTGGTGGTGCATCCATGTATGCACTTGTCAAAACCCACAGGACTGTACACTGTAGAGAGTGACTTTGTGTGCACATTAAAATCAAATCAACCAGGGGGACTTCCCTGGTGGTCCAGTGGTTAAGACTCTGCACTCCCAATGCAGGGGGCCCGGGTTCGATCCCTGGTCGGGGAACTAAGATTCCACGTACTGCAGCAAAGCCCGCATGCCACAAGTACTGAGCCCACGCGCTCTAGAGCCTTTGGGCCGCAACTAGAGAAGCCCGTGCGTCTGCAGGAACGAAGAGCCCACACAGCCTAAAGAAAAAAAGAAAATATTAGTCCCATCCATCTCAAAATAAGTAAATAAAAATGAAATCAACCAGGATTTTGGAGGAATTCTAGTTTGGAACGAAGAATGATAAATGAATCTAAGTATTATAAATATATGACAAACTCACTGAAAGGGATGGATAAGAAAGGGGCTGACCCACATAACTTTGAAAAATGGAGTTCTGACTGGATTCTGTAAGACTGAAGACAAAAAGAACTATGCACATCGCTAAATTTCACAGTGGTGCAGCAATTCTGAAACTACAGTCATGAGAACCAGGTTTGTGTTAGAAGCAGCAGTTAAAAATAAGAGGTGCATGTTAGAATGAACCTTGTGGTGTTGGATTGGTGTCAGAGATAGCGGGAAGAATTCCTGTTTATGTGAACATATCTGGACATAGTACTTGTACAGACATGGGCTGGTGGACACCCAGGTCCCCTAGCTCTGTCCACTGAGAGGGCCTGCAGTGACAAGTCCAGGAGCAACGAGCACATCCAGCACCCAGATCTCGATTTCTAATAGTATTCACCAGTAAATGGAACCAATGATCCTTGGAGAAATGTCTGACTCTAGAACTGGTATAGAGAGAGTAAAGATGAGCCTGGAGCATTGTGTATATAAGAATGTAAGAAAGTACTTAAAAAAAAAAAAAAAAAGGGCATGCCAAAGGACACAAGAGCCAACCATCCACCCTGCCATAAACAGATGACTGACGAAAGGACAAGACTTCCTTACAGAGGAATTCCAGGTAATAAAGGAGCAGCATCCTGGATGCCAAAGTCAGTGCTCCTGGAACAGAAGAAGTGTTATTAGTGGGAAGTGGGAAATCTGGATATAGATCAGGATTGTAGTCTGCTTAGTGAACAGCACCATTATCAACGTTAACTTCTTAGTTTTGATAAATGTCCATGGTTATGTAAGATCCTATTAGAGGCATCTGGGTGAAGGGCATATGGAAACGATGCACTGTCTTTGCAGCTCTCCTGCAAAACAAAAATTATTTTAATAAAGCTACAGACACGCCTCCCGGGAGGAGGCACCGCCCCGCCGCGCGGAATTCTTGGTCTGGGTCTTGCTGGAGCTTGGTGGCCGCTCTATCACTAGTCTGAGTCGGGTGTGCCTATATGGAACCCCAGAAATACGACTCAACAGTATGATTCAAAGCAGAGGAACGAGCAAGACCACGTCTGCGAGTCTTCACTGCAGCATTGTTTTCACTGGAAAAGTGGAAACAATCCAGAATGTTCCGCGGCAAGCCCCCAAATGGTAATCTTACAACTTGAGAACTCTCCCTGGAAAAGTAAGAGCCCAGAAACTGCTGAGCCTCCCAGTCTCCATTCCCTTTCCCAGATTCATCAAGTAGGTCCTTGGGGATTACATGAGAAAATGCACGTAAAGTGCTTAGCAGAGTGCCTGGAATGCAGAAACAATGAACGACAGTGAACTTGGCATCCGTGTTGACTAGCTTGGCCCTTGCTGCAACCTGCATTCTCACTGACAAATTCCAGCAGGTTATGTCTGGAATTTGTGATGAGTGACTTCAGAAGGGCCAAGGCTTTCGGTGCCGAACCGAGGATGTTCACATCCTTTTGTCTGGAAGTCAAGCTGACTCTTATTAGTAAACTAGTCTGATTTTTGAAGCCAACTGATGTGTGAGACTGTGAGAAAGTCACCTTATCACTTTGTTCCTATTTCCGTCTCTGTCCCAGGTGATGGGGGTGGATTACTGTACCTGAAGTATAGAGAAGTAGGAGGAGAAATGTTCTGGGGCTTCCAAATGATATAATTCTATTCAATCCCACCACTGAATATTCTACCCTGGATTTATGTGGCATCCACTTTTACTGTCCCCTCTCCATCCTTCACCAGACTTTTAATTTTTTCCTCATGAGAATGTATTATTCTTACAGTAACAACAAAGAGCTAATGTAAAATGACCAGCAACAAATTGACTCTTTTAATTCTGACTTGAGCCTCCAAAGTGGAATGAAGAATGTGAGTGCAAAATTTGCTTTATGATATAATGGGTGGAAAACCCCACGTAATTCTAATTATTCTCTACATTTCTTCCTCTACATGTTTGTATAGTCTTGGCTATTTTATTTAAATGCAAGTTCTTTGTATTCATTTTCTTTTTTTTTTTTAAATTGAAGTATAGTTCATTTACAATATTGTTAGTTGCAGGTGTACAGCATAGTGATTCGGTGTTTTTATAGATTATATTCCATTATAGGTTATTTCAAGATACTGGGTATAGTTCACTGTGCTATACAGTATATCCTTGTTGCTTATCTATTTTATATATAGTAGCTTGTATCTGTTAATCCCATACCCCTAACTTGGCCCTCCCCCCTTCCTTCTCCCCTTTGGTAACCACTAGGTTTTTTTTTTTTTTTTTTTTTTCCGGTACGCGGGCCTCTCACTGCTGTGGCCTCTCCCGTTGCGGAGCACAGGCTCTGGATGCGCAGGCTCAGCAGCCATGGCCCACGGGCCCAGCCGCTCCGCGGCACGTGGGATCCCCCCAGACCGGGGCACAAACCCACGTCCCCCGCACCGGCAGGCGGAGTCTCAACCACTGCGCCACCAGGGAAGACCCCACTAGGTTTTTTTTTTTCTGTATCTGTGAGTCTGTTTCGGTTTTGCATATAGATCCATTTGTATTATTTTTTAGATTCTACATATAAGTGATATTGTAGAGTAAAAAAATAAATTAAAAAATAAAGCTACAGAAGAAAAGAATAAAGTACATAACAGGTAACGAACTCTGAAACTTAATTACTATTAAAAAAGGACCCAGACATGATTGAAGTGCATTGCTGGATGGTGACAGTTACCATTAAATAATAAAGTAATCGTAATATATCATCAAACAAACAAAAAACCCTCAGAAGAAGAGAAACAGCACATCAACCCTCGTGGGTTCCGTTCTCACTACTGGTAACGATGTGCAAGGGTGTCACCTCCTTTGGGTCCACGTTGACAACCGTCAGAAGGTAGACTATTTCTAATCACTAGTTGAACCCTGAGCGAAGATGATATATGAAAATTTCCTAAAAACTTCATATGAACGATTATGGCCTAGTTTATGGCTTTAAAAATAAGTTATGAACTTCACAGGGAAGCTGGTTTGGCACCTTGCCAAGCATGTTTCCTCCCTGCGCAGAAGTAGATACAAATCAATCAGCAGAAAGAGGCCAGTGGCTCCTCCTCACGCTGAAGCTTTGCTCCCCCCGCCCCGCGCTCGCTCTTGACAGGGGTGTGGTATTCACAGATCATCAGAGCTGCCCTAATTCTGCCTTCCTCCTACCACGATCCACATTTCTGACAATACTAGTTTCTAGGACAGAAACGATCTTTTTTAAAAATACATTGTTTTATTTCCACAATTGCTTAAAATATTTTATTAAAGAAGCAATACAACTTAGCTTTAAAAAAGGTTTATTCAAGGGGACAACATACAGCAATATAGTTAAGGCACATGACAAAAGTTTTGGCGTTAAACTGCAAATAAAGAAATGCAAATTATCCCAGCAGATTTCAGAATCGATCTCATCAGTCCAAATAGTTCTGAAACAATGTTTCAGCAGCACCGATAGGTAACTCGAGAACCTGATACCTCGTCTCAGACAAGGCACAGGCCTCAGGGCCCGGGGCCCCCCTGCTTTACCAGCTGCTGCCTGGCGTATTCCCAGACGAGCAGAGCTCCACTCACGTGGACGTTCAGCGAGCGGGTAATGCCCTGTTGAGGAATTTCCACACACACGTCCAGCTGCTGGATCAGATTTGCTGGAATTCCTGCCCGTTCATTCCTGATTCAGAAAAATGGGAGAAGAAAGGTTAGTTTTCTTATAATAAACAATTTTTTTCCTCAGATATCCTGGATGTTACTGGAAGAGACAGGTTATTAACACAATGACACAAGCCTGTGGTGCCAGGAAAATAAAGAAGAGTGTAACAAGAAGGTTTATGGGTCAGTTCTGTGTTCACCTGACCATCCCAAACGGGTGAAATAAAACGAAAACTTGGGGGGGGGGGCTTTCCATAAACCTTGCAAGTCAAAAGCCAGGTACAGGTGTATGATCAAGAGTCCAGGTAAAACTGTAAACCTTCTGAAACGTTTTCTAGACAGACTCTCAAGACAGTGTTCTTACCCCAACAAGAGTAGAGAGTGTTCTTACCCCAACAAGAGTAGAGACTTCTCAGGGAAGCAGTACTGGGTTAGGTCTAAACTTTTCACAGTCTGTTCCACACCCACGATGGTGTAACCTTCTGCTTTTTTCTGTTGCAGATAATCGATCAGCTGAGGTGGTTTTACCTTAATATTCGTTTACAAAGAGCAGAATATTAAATCATTCATTTACAGCCCTCCTGGGGGTAAAATCAGTTAAAGAAAAAAACACTTTCATGAAACTGAAATTTGTTAAAAGGAAAAGGACAGAATTATACACTATAAAAAAGAACGCTCCCAACATCTCATAAATTTATCAAACGGGAGTGACTTATAACAGGACACATTTTACTGAAAAGAATTCTACATTATTGATTTCTAAAAATACAACAGCGTGACAGATAATAAGAACAGGAGAACAGAGTGGGCTGTAGTTTACTTTTCAGTATTATTTTTAAGCTATCAAAGGCTGGACTACTGCAAAAGGGTTGATAACGTGAAGACAGAGTACTACAAAAGAGTCTAGCAAATGAAAATTTTAATAATACATCACTTTGCACCCACCTCCACTAAAGGAAGCCACTGTTCTGCTGAAACGCTGAGGTGCTGAAACTGCTTGTCTCTGACGCACTGAAGGCTGCCAACCACGAGCGCCGAGGCCCCAAACACCTCACAGGTCCGGCACAGCCCTGCACAGGACAAGCCGGGGTTACTGCCGCCAGTCTAAGGCCAAGTTCACTAGGTCCCAGGCATTCCTCTGAAGCTCCCGGAGAGGGGGAAATGTGGAAGAGAGGCCACAAATGGCACTGGGTCAATTACAAATTTTTGGGATCAGAAGATGTTAAGCAAGCCCAGTGGAAACTCTGATTTTACCTCCTAAGTTGGTTGGTTTGTCAACGAGCGAGGCCACTACAATCAGTCTGCTGAGTGACTTCCCAAGTTTGGCCGCACGATCCTGAAATACCAGCTCCAGGTCTAAGTCGGGAACATTGTTTCTCCATGGGATGATCTTCTTCTGAACATCACTCCACTCTGACTCGTTATCTGCTTCGCCTGAGTTAGAACCTGGGAAAGAAAAAGAAAACGTAAATCTCCCTCTCTATTGATTTACATGCATATATACTTTTTTAAGAGCTTAAAATGATAGTTTAGAATGAGATTCATTGACTAAAGAACTTTACTTGGATTCAGATACAATTGTCATTTTCGGTAACAGTTTAAAATGTTCAAATTCTACCCTAACCAAAATACGACAATATTTCATGAAAATCAAAGATGCACATTTTTTCCATTTTAGCATACCCCAAATTGAGAAGCATCTTAGAATCCGTAAGGGTACCATGGGTTTGGCAGCAATTTTTTCTTAGAGTTACATAAAATAATGGCGTATCTTACAAACAATGGTGTTATTAGATTGGAATTTTCTGTAGAAATATTGTATGCCGGAAAACAAACAGGCTTTATCTTAAATTATCTTCCAAGTACTTGGGGGACCTTTTCTAAAAACGAGGACTGTTCTTTGGAGCAGTCATCTCTTGGCTACCGCGATGAGTACACGGATGTTACTGAGCTGTCTAATGTGCGTTGTGATCTCTAGTTCAGGACTGAGACTCTCCTTCCAGGCTCTCCTTCCCACTCCAGACCTGACTGAGCAAACGGGGGCACTTAGGTTACTGGGGAGGGAAGAGACACGCATGGTACTATACTGAGGGTGTGCCCACACAGACAGGAGTTGCTAATGTCTGGGGGAGGGAGGGGCAAAAAAGCAAGACGCAGGAGGGCTCAGGGAAGGGAGTGTAAAAGTCTGCAAAGGAGAGCGCGTGGGAAGGGCGGGGCAGACTGTGGACATGTTGCGCACGAGCAGACGCGGAAGGACACGGACTCAGCACGGACTCAGGCATCGCTCACAGCCTGCAGTGGAGGGAGGGACGTGACTCAGACCAGGTTGTTAGGGCTTTGTGTATAAAATGATAAAGAATTTATTCTACAGACAGGAGGCAGTACAGGGTTTTAAGAAGGGGGGTAACAGTACTGGTTTTGTGTTGCAGAAAAAACCCCTCTTAAAAACGAATGTGGAGGATAAGTGGGGAGGGAAAACCACCGAGAGGCTTTCACACTAGCCCAAAAAAGACAAAAACAGTCTCTGCGAGAGGGGCTGAAGAGGAAGGGCAGAATCGCCAAGATCTGATAACGGACGGATGTGGCTAGAGGGACCGCGGAAGAATGACTCCTTTGAGACCACTAACAGGAAGGGGATTAGAAGAGGCGCATCTGGGCAGAAAGGTAACGTGGATTTGGATACTGAGTTTAAAGAGCTTATAGATGAGCTAGTGAAAGCGTCTAGAAGGCTCAGGAAGGAGGCTGGCCAGAGATAAGGATCTGAAAGTTGCAGTTACATAGGTGGTGGTTTCCAGTTGTGGAAATTAATAAAAACGTGCAGGGAGAGCAAACAGAATGAGAAGAAAACCAGGCCAATGAAAGCATTTTAGCATTCACGTCTCAGCAGAGAAACCCTGTTGCAATATCCCCCTCTTTACCAAAAACAAACAAAACAAACAGAAAGACCTCTGTAGCCGCCTCCCCATCCAGTAACTCCCCACTTCTCTGCCCCACTCACGTCAGACAAGATGTGCAGATGTGCGGCTCCCCTCTCCTCCCCTCCCGGTCAGGCGGGCCCCTCCGCCCTGAGAAGGCTCCCGTCACTGTCTTTTGCCCCCAAATCCACATTTGCTCTTCCCCAGGCTTTGCCTGACTTGCTGTCACTTCATGTAGCCTCTGCTCGATGTCAACTCCTTAAAAAGGTCTTTTTAATCCTCTCTCACACTCCTTACTCTGCTTTCTTTTCTCCATACTACCTGACATCTTATCTGTTTGTTTAGGGTTGTCCCCCTGGAGGAATGTAAGCGCCCTGAGGGCAGGGCCTCTGTCTTTTGTTCAGCACACAGGGGGCAATAAGTAAATCTTTGTTGACCTAGTAAATAAATTTAAGGTGATAGTCTTAAAATGAACCACCTAGAGTATTTGATTAAAAAAATGCACTTTCCTAGAACTCTCCTCCAGACAAAAATCTAAGGGTGGGACCCAAGAATCTGCACCTTCAACATGATGTCCAAGGGATTCCTGAAAACGCTAACATTTGAGAGAACTGTAAATATAAGGGACGAGGGAGGGGAACTCAAAGGAGAGTGAGGAAAGTCAGACTGAGGAGAAAAATCAGGAGAGCAAGAAATGAGCAAATAAATGCTACACAGGGTCAGGTATGGTAAGAAAAGAGCATCTGTTTAGATTTTGTAAAGAAGTAGACAAAGACAATTTCTGCTTTTCTGAAAGAAGTTTCCATGATGCTTATGGGCTGGGGAAGCCAGAAGGAGGACAAAATGTGAGTGACAGAGATGCTGAGAACGCAGATCACTACTACACATCTCTTAAGGTTAGTTGTGATTTTA
Organism: Monodon monoceros; assembly: GCF_005190385.1. Lineage (NCBI taxonomy): Eukaryota > Metazoa > Chordata > Mammalia > Artiodactyla > Monodontidae > Monodon > Monodon monoceros. The sequence goes on from NW_021703781.1 coordinate 4,501,527, forward strand.
AAAACGGGCGGGGGACTTGTTCCCCGGTTTTTTGGGGCAGCTGGACTGTGAAGGGAAGGAGGAGGATGGGAAGTAACAGAGGGAAAAGGGGGGGGTCCTTGAGAAAGCTGCAGGGAAGGATGGGGGCGGGGGCACGTGAAAGGAGGGCTGGAGCCATAGGGAAAAGAGGGGTAAGAGATGAGTGATGTTCGGCCAGACCGAGCAGGGAATGCAGAGAGCTCTGCTTCACTCCCAAATAGGACAAGAAAAGAGATTTCTTAATTTGGCCCTTTTTTATATCTATATTTTTTCAGAAATATAGAGTAGAAGAGCAATGAATATTTATTATCAGTACTTCAAAGAAGACAGAAGCCTTTAGCTTTATATAGTAAAGCAGGTCAAGCTCTCTTTGGCTATTAAGAGCAAAGCCAACGTCAACTGAAAGTACTAGTCAGAGTGACACCACGCCTTCTGTCTTTTCTCTAAGTGGAGCAGAATTCACCACATCAATGAAAAAGTGGTACTATCAACCACCTATTCTAAGTAACGTGAATCAGTGAGCCCGACCAAGACAACAGGGAGAACAAGTAAAACGGAAGTTTTTCTTACCTATGTCCTGCTGGGACCAGTCACCTGGTTTTAGTTCACAAAGTTGAGCTGGAGAAAGGTACCACTGAAATCTTGCATCTAAAGGAATGTCAGTGAACCTGGTGAATTTACCAATGGCAATCCATTCGTCCTCAACAAGGCCAGAAAGGCGTGGAAGGATATAAAATATGGTCTGTAAGGAGAATTGTAAACATCTAAATTTTCTTCCCTTAAAAATAACAAAGAAATACATGATAACATGTTTAAAGTACAACTTAATTATTATTACTGATGTGTTCTCCCGAACTATCATCACATCTGATCAAATGACATACTTTCATTTATATCTTGTAGCAACTGTCTATCTATACTTCTTATCTTCTCTAAGAAATTAAGGGATTAATTTAGGAAATCCTTGAGAGCGGGCAGATCTTCCACTCCAGTATTTCTAACTGTATGTAACATAGTATACACCATGCTCTTAATACAAGCAAGAAGTGTTTTGGAATTAATGAGCATTAATGTTGGACAACATTTGGATAAATGCTATTTATTGACAACCAGACACCTCCGTAAGCAAAATCAAATTCAAGCTCCTGTGGTGCCACACCCTCACTCTCGCTGCCAATATACAAATTTAGAGTCTAGATTTTGCCTCGACTGTATCTTAGCTGTGTGACCTTAGACAAGCCATTAGCCTCTCTCAGCTTCAACCTCCTCACTGGTAAAATGATCAGGTAAGAAGAGCACATGAAAGTGATCTGTAAACTGCACGGTGTGACACCACTGTGGACAGCAGTTATTCAGTGGCTACATGACAATCCTCCTCCCCTTTCCTTACCTATGACAAGAAAACTGAGATCCAGATAACCCTCAAATGTGAAAAGGCACAGAGGAGTCAGAAGCACAGTAGGCAACTTAAAAGCAAAGTAATAAACTGATAACAATGTCCAAGTCTTCGTAAGAGTTTTTAGAATGAATATGGTTTTCTCTTTATTAGCAATATTTGTGCAAATTGAAACTGGCATGATGAATGCAACTGTTTATTAAGTAGGTACCAAGTATAGCTCCAAATGTACAGAGAAACAGAGTTCTTGTGTGCCATTATTTTATTGATACGTACAGTTACGGTTCGTATAATTAATAGAGAATAAAATATATAAAACATATGAGGGTGAGGCAGTCAAAGTCAGGATGAAGGAAAAGTGGAAGCAAGGGACTTACTCCTGCTGGAGAACTGAATAGAAAAGGCTGACTTAGCACTAGAGAGTTATTAAGAGTCCTTCAGAAAGATGTCAAAGAAAGCATTCTGGGCGCTAAAGGACACAGAACAGAGCACGTTAAAATATTTGAAAAATCCTAAATAGTTTTTGCAATGAAGCAACGAAGTACACAATAATGTTTTATGATGACTATCTCACAACATATAGATCTGTATTTTTTTTAAAGGCCAGTTTATTAGTAATCCCCCACACACACACACCCCAACAACAAAAAAAAAACTGCTTATGCATGGTAGCTAAAGTTTCTGATACTTCCAGAGTCCTAGATCACATGTTTTAAATTCCAAGGCTGTAACTGTAGTCGAAAAAGGGAGAAAGTAACATATGTACAAATTTTAATAATCTGTATATTGATTCACATGCTAACTGTAACAATTTAAAGAAATTATATAAGCACATTGTGTTAGGATCACTGAGATGGTGGGTCATTTGCTATACAATTCCAGCCATCCAGAACCTAAAACAGGCACTTAACAAAAGAGTAGGTCTTCTCGCTCTTTCATAACAATGGGCTTCGTTCGTTACAACAAATCTCACCTGCACAAATGTTCTCACTCATTTCCTTTTAATGTCAGAACAGATTTCTGTTCAGAGTTAAATATTCCCCCTTCCAGTGTTTACAAGCCAGACACTGCCTGAGAAACAGAAAGTGAAAATGACTAGCCAGTTTTCAGTGCTGAAGAGTGAAGCGCAAGCAGCCGTGACAAAATTGCACGGAGCACTTTACGACCGTGAAGGCGGTGTTGTAAGGACAGTTAACCTCAGTACACCTTCAACAACCGCGGCAGAAAGGAAGCACCGGGACTAAAGATACGGAAGAGAGTCGTTCGCAAATGAGACCCTCTGCTCACCTCCAGACAGTAGTCCTTAAGTGGGTGGAACGCTGCAAAAAAGAAATGCTCCTGGATCCGTTGCCAATTCTTCTTCGCGTTCCTAAGTGTTAAAGATACATGTGAGGTACAGACTAGTGAACCCACTCTGGTAAGGGGGAAAACCAAGTAGCTCTCTTAAAGAGGCACTGCAGAATTTAGAATGAATGGAAAATCTTGTGAATTTTATCCCAAGATTTATAACCCCTATCTCCAAGATCAGCGTCCTTAAAAGCTGACCCTAAATCTGACGTTTTGAAGTGAAACTGAAAGACAAAGAAATTAAATAACACTCTCACAGTCCTACGTCAAACAATGACTCAACAAGAATGAAACTCAGGTCTCCACTCCATCAAAGAGACAGTCGTCAGTCAACAGACAACGATGGGAAAATCTCACAGGAACAGCTGCCGCAGGTAAAACTCCCTTGCTTGGGCAAAAAGAATTCTAAAAGGGAACCATGTAAGAAATCTAGGCTGGGATCCTTATATCTCTCTCTGGCCATAAATGCTTTTTTTTTTTTTTTCCAGGAGAGAAAATCGTTACATAAGTTACTTTTTTGTTTTTGGCTGCGCCGCGCACCATGTGGGATCTCAGTTCCCCGACCAGGGATTGATTGCCCACTGCAGTGGAAGCGCGGAGTCTTAACCTCGGGACTGCCAGGGAAGTCCACGTAAGTCACGTTTTCTACCCTGAAGATCCACGACACACAGCCAAACTGTACCAACTTCTGTTAAGCCAGATGAAAGTAAGAGGTTTTAAATACTTAGGTACATACTCACAAACAACAAAAACCAAAAATTTGTCAAGTTTTAGAAGGCAAAAGAGGGAGGAATAAAAGTGACAAAACATGGCCACCGGCAGGTTTCAGTTTAAATTCATGACCAACAACCCAAAAGCTAAGCAGCAATTTCAAGATGCCCTCCCGGTGAGATCATTCTCCTGCTCTGGCCAACGTACCTCCTTCACCCCTGAGTTCCCAGCCCCTCCTGTCACTGCCGGCTGGGCCTCAACATCAGCGGGGTGAGGAGAGGAGACCTGAGATGAGAGACTGGCCCCTCCTTATGCACCTGTCTTCTCTGCCCCTTGGCTTTCAAGGGTCTCTTCAAAGGACAGCACCCCAATGTGTGTCCGAGCTCCCATCCCCCTGGGTTTTGCTTACTGAGTCGTGCACCCCGACCTACTCCATCACAGCAGCAGCGTTGTATCTGTTTGATACTGAGCATCGGACTAGGATTTTGTTTGGGGGATAGAGACGTTCTCTTAGAAAAGAAAAAGGCAAAAGAGCTTCCAGCTTTAACCCGGACATCTGAGGGGTTATGAGCATGGCTTTAGAGTCCGGTCATGCTACTTCTCAGCAGTTCTTTGACAACAGAGGATGAAAACATTTGGCTACGCTGAAGAGAAACGTCTGGAGGTCCCTAAATTAAAGATCAAGGATTAAAGAGCAAAAAAAAGAAAAAGAAAATAAGTCAATGACGGAGCTGACGGCACTTAGAGCTGTAATTAAACTGCACATCAAATAGTGAGCTGCTTACATGCTGCTTAATCCGAGCTCTGTGCGCTGCAGCGTGATGGGCTCAACAGGAGCTGCTAAAAGCTGGGCCCCTCTATGCCCTCTCTGCACACAATGCTGGACCGAGGGGTAAGGGGACAAGGCCTGCTTACCCTGCTCCATGCATGTTTTCCACTTGATTCAGACTGGATTCAATAACGGAAGTCAAAGCATCAAGTTCTTCAACGTGCAATGTCTTACACATGCTCCAGATTTTCTTAAGAGCAACTAAGGCATACAGTCGAACGCTAAAACTGTGGTTAAAACACCAGTGCAGTACGACAATAAGGGCTTGCTTCAGAATTAGTTTCTGAAAAGGAGAAACATTCTTCAGATGTGAACATGGACCATTTTACCCTTGACTGTATGACCAAGAACAAGGAGTACAGGTGACAAAAATGCTACAAAGTAAAATCTTATCTCACTGTTTTTGCATCGTCATTCTCAGACAGATACACTGGTAGGAGTGATTTCCTCAAGAAGGAAAAGTATCTTCCCAGCTCTTTAGTTTTTATTTACCATGCTGCCACACATGTTCTCCTCCATACTCCAGTACCTAGGTTAATCTGAATGAAGTACTTTCATGCTAACCACTGTATGACCAGTGTTTTAAAGAAGTCTCCATCACTTACTACCTTACCATGGGCTGAAAAAGTTAGAAATATTAAGTGAACTTGAGCAAGGTACCTCATAAAGTGCTGTTTTCCCCTGGTCTGAACTACTCTGTTTTCCCTAATAGTGACCTTGGACCCACACAGCACTGAGTGGTGGCAGGAAAATTAAGAAGTGGGGAGAAAAATAATAAGAGTTTAAACTTCCCTGTAGTCTTTTCCTGGGAATTCACAGAGTTTTTCACCTTCACAGCCAGGAGATTTTATGCAATGATAATCCCTGATTTCTAAAACCACACAGTTCAACAGATGTTGAAGGGCAAAGGAAGTGACATGTATTAATGTGGAAACCAGATGGACTCAAACTTTTAATACAGTATCAGGAGCTACCTTAATGCTCCTACAAACGGCTCATCTGTAAATGTTACTGGGCTGCACCAAGCTAAGAGCCCTGCAATAGTACAGTTTCCTATCTTACTTCTCTCAACAGATTGTAAGCAAATCTCTTCCCTGCACATATTTAAAACAGAAAGATAACAACTGCTATTACCGGATGCTAGAGCTTTTGTAACTCTTACCAGAAGGTGTTAACACAAGTTTTCACATAACTATAACACACTGCCATCTGGCTGACAGACACTGTAACACACCATCAATTTTAAGATATTATCATGGTTTTTGAGGTTAAAATGTGGTGGGAAGAAAGACCTGTTCTTAGGATTGATGAAATAGGTTAACAACGAAATCTGATTGTTACTGTGCTTAAAGACAACACTTTGAAAAGTTCTAGGAAACCTATCCCCCCAATATTTTTGCCTCACTTTCAACACTAAACAACATTTCTTTCAGACAGCTGACCACTGAACAACAGGGGTTTGAACTGTGCAGGTCCACTTATACGTGGATTTTTTTTCACTAAAGACGTACTACAGAGCTACATGATCCTCGGGTGGTTGAATCCACAGATACAGATGAGGAACCCTGGATTACAGTGACTGTAAAGTTACGTGTGGATTTCCCACTGCGCAGAGGGTCGGTACTCCCAACTCCTGTGTTGACCGAGGGTCGACTGTGTTAAGTTTCTCCCAGAGTTTACAACATATAAGTACACTCTATGTAGATTCAATAATATAGAATCAATCTTGCTCTAGATCTTTACCGGCAGGTTTTCCTGAATTCTCCACAGTTGCCATAGTGATTAACCAGGATTAGCTAAGATCTCTACTTATCTAGGGAAGATGCTTTAAACCTGAGAAAGATGAAGAACTGGCTTTCACACTCTGCATAATGACAGTCATTTTATATAAACCTTCCGTAACACAATGGCTTTTAATACTCTGACCATGAGTTTCTTTGTACCAGCATTTGTTAAATAACTCTGCCAGCCAAGGAACACTTAAATGCAATAGGGGAAGGTCTTATTTAAATAATCTTACGTAAATACCTGCATAAAGTTAAGCATTCTGTCATTAAAAGTTGCCCATTCATTTGTCTAGAGATTTAACATGGGCTCAGGCGTTATCTCAGTGTGTGTGTGCCCGTGGGTAACACCTTACTGTGCATTTGTGTCTAAGTGCGTGTGCCATTAGGAGGGGAGTGGAAGGGAAGAAACTGCAAAACACACAAGGACTACTCTAAATGAGAACAGTTAGCACAAATGTGTAAGTTCTATTTTGATAGTCAAGTCTGAACTCTTCTCATAAACGATATAAACCTACCTTCTCTGGAATATTTTCAGTAATGATGTCCAAATGCGACAAAACTGATAAAAACGTACAAATGCTTGTTTTAAGGTTTTCTTCGGCCTGAAAATAAATCAGATACACGAAACAGTCATTCAAGGCTGCCGCGAGCCCGTGCACATCAAGGCACCGGGCTGGATGCTTGGGGCCCGGGCCATGAGGCCGGCTCTTCCCCGACGCAGCCACGGCCTGGGTGGGAGGAGAGGAGGAAAAGCGAGAACGCACAGGAATGTCCCAGAGCGAAATGCCCGCACGCACGCACAGCACTCATCCGACACACGGCCGCTAACCGTTAACTGAGGCGAGGAGTACCTGGGGGAGACCAGGGTGAGCTCACTGCAGGGAGAGAAGGGCTGGCTGGAGAAAGCGGGGGTGGGCGGGGGAACAGGTGAAGATGACCAAGACGAACCAAGACAGGCAAGCGGGAGGCAAAGGCCCCCGTGCGGAGGGGAGCAGCAGAGGTTAAATGGGGCCCTGCAGCTGCTTAAAAAGAGCCTCAACAGGGCTGCCCTGGTGGCGCTGTGGTTGGGGGTCTGCCTGCCGATGCAGGGGACACGGGTTCGTGCCCCGGTCCGGGAGGATCCCGCGTGCCGCGGAGCGGCTGGGCCCGTGAGCCATGGTCGCTGAGCCTGCGCGTCCGGAGCCTGTGCTCCGCAGCGGGAGAGGCCACAACGGTCAGAGGCCCGCGTAACGCAAAAAAAAAAAAGAAAAAGCCTCAATGAAACGCTACTTATAAGAGTGTTCAACTGGAATTCGGAAACCTCCCCAATGATAGTGACTTGGAATTACACATTATTTTAATGATGACAAACTGACGGACGCCGGGTAGACTGGAAAGAGACTACAGACACTACAGTTTAGAAAGTGTTCCAAAAGGCGAATCAGGTGATTAATTCCTTTATGTAACTAGTAGTTAGTTATTGACTGTCTTCCATGGACCAGTTACTGTGGCCGCTGAGCCTGCGCGTCCGGAGCCTGTGCTCCGCGACGGGAGAGGCCGCCAACGGTGAGAGGCCTGCGTACAGGGAAAAAAAAAAATGACACAAATGACACAAATGAACTGCGATCTGAAGGAAGAGCAGCAGTTATGCAGGCAGAGAGGAAAAAGAACAGAAAAGGTCAGGGTGGTACTCGGCCACATGGGGGCCCCGATGAAGCAAGCTGTCCAGTAATCAGGCCCTAAGGCGGGCCCCGCCCCCTGGGGGGCTTGGTCACGCCATCTGCCCTGGCCAATAAGCAGCACGCGATCAGAGGCTGGGAACGTGCAGGTTCACCAGGGCGCGTCCTCCTGGAACGCTCGTCCTCGGCACCCTGAGCGACCACACACACAGCTGCAGAACCAGTGGTGCCCGGCACCGCGGCTGTCCCCACTACTGCAGCCAAGGTGATAAGCACGTGGCCGAAGAAGTCGCTTGCAGGTCCCAGCCCAGTGGACACCACATGCACAACAGCCCAGCCTGGTCCTGTCAAGCCAGAAGCAGGAAAAATAGCAGAGCGTTGTTCACACCCCTGGCCTTTGGAATGTTCCAGCAACAGAAAACTGAGCCCCTGCATGCATCCATGACTCGAGTGCAGAGGTGGGAACGTGGGGCACACGGACTGGACGGGGAAGAGGGCACAGGCCCCGTGAGGCCTGCAGGCCACGCACGGCTGAAAGTGGACGACCTGATCACATTTTCATTTTGAAGAACCTGCTCTGGCCTCGGTGTGGAGAGGCGATCGAAAGGGAGGAAGAGGGGACGCAGGTGGTCGACCGAGGGGAGCAGTGCAGTGGACGATGCAGCCTGGACCAAGGCCAAACGCAGAGGCGGGAGATGGTGACTGAGAAACACTCTGGAGGGAAGAGCGACAGGATCTGGTCCAGAGTCAGGAAAAGCGCTGAGTTCCCTGCTTTGTGCAGCTGTACAGACAGACGGTGGTGCTGTTTACAAGAGTAGAAAAAGATCAAGTTTGGGGCAAATATAAGGCACCTGGTGCCAGACATCCAAGTTTTAGATGATTTATAAACATTCAAGAAGAATGTCCACAGCGGGGGTCAGCAAAGCTTTCTGTAAAGGACCAAACAGTGAATAAAAATACAGCTCTGAGGTCCATACAGTCTGCTGCAAACACTCGACTCTGTCCTTTTAGCTCAAACACAGCCATGAACGATAGGTACTGATATATGAACGGGCATGGCTGTGCTCCATCAAACGTGGCCAGGCCGGGCGTGGCTGCAGTCAGCCTGATGGGGCACTTAGGGGAAGATGGCTGGAGGAGAGAGAGAAATTATTGGGTCATTCACATCGATAATAAGTGAATCCATGACCCAGATAAAACTGACTATAAAACAAGGAGAAATTAAGGAAAGAAGGCGGCCCAGCCTTGAGAGGTACTAACATTTAACAGCTGGGCAGGGAAGGGAATGCCCAGAAAGGACACAGAAAAGAGGAAACACAGGGGCAGGGGGAACCAGGGAAGTGTTACTGAACCAGGAACAAGGAGGTCGTCTGCAGCATGGACGGATGGGGGGAAGCAGGAGGCTGACCACCGACCCTGGCGAAGGGTCGTCTGAGAAGTGACCAAGCTGGAGGTGGGTCCGCTGGACTGAACTGTGGGCAAAGAAAACATGAAAACCCCGAAACTGTGGCATACACACACTTCTTTCAGCAAGTCTGGCTCTGACAGGGTAGGGAGATAGGTGATTACAGGCGTCCTCTATAGGAGCAGCTCAGTGTAAATACCCGCAACAATGGATGAGAAACCACCTGGTTAAGAAGGGGACACTAGGTATAGGAAAGAGACCGAGGGCTAAAGTTCCCGAGAAGGCAGACAGGAAGAGAAGCCGGAGAACAAGCAGAGGAATTACCCCAGCAGCAGATTCAGGTCCTTGATGATATAGGAGGGAAGCAGTCTTGGGTGGATATGGACAAGGTATTGGGTTGGCCGAAAAGTTCGTTCGGGTTTTTCCAGAAGATGTTACAGCAAAACCTGAATGAACTTTTCGGCCAATCCTATATATTTATTTGCGTGACTGCTCTTGAGAAGGTAAAGGTATTCCTATGCGATGACTGCCACTTTCTCGGAAACATAAAAGCTAAGGTCACCTGCTTCAAATAAAGGAGGAAAACGGTGTAGTGGACACTGCCTGTTTGCGGGTATCTCTTCTGAATCCCCTTCCCAGTTCAGGGAATTCTTCACCTTATAGGTCTTGTGAGAAGCTGGAAATACCAGACATTCATTTTCCCAGCCTCTCTGCAGCTAAGAGAAGTCACCTGACCTGGATCCGGAGACACCTGCCCTGAATGCTGGGTTGAGAACTGTTTACCCAGAGAGACAGAACCCACAGAGAACCCACTCCATGCAGGCGGCAGGCGGACGGCTGGCCAAGGCTGCAGCACTGCCGTGACGGCGCCAGGCGTCCAGTGGGGTGAAGCAATGTCCCTGGTGGACCCGCTCTACGGCATGCCTGTGGCTACAGTTCTGGAAACCACTGAGCCCCACCTTGTTCCTGCCTATTTTCCAAGCTGGATTCTGCAGCTTTCTGGGCTACCTCACTTCCCCCATCTCCGCTGTCTGTTTTCCATCCCTTTGATTCAATCAGCAAACGTTTTACTTGCTTACAGTGAAAAACCCTGATGTCCACGAGGAAAAGATGTGAAGAGAATATACCAGCTCTGAGAGCTCTTTATGGAAAATGAGAGACTGAGCAGAGTGGAGAAGTGGGACGGAACTGGTGGCTTGACCAGGGGCAGGAGAGTCAGGGGGGCTGGAAGCACCCCAGAGCCAGGGGCCTTCCGTGAGAATTTCTGAGGCAGTGCCCACCCTCTTGAGAGCAGACAAGTCACAAGATTAATAAAGCAACAGGTCTGAGAAGCAACGCAAGGAAAAAATGTCCAAGTATGTTTCTTAATTCTATGGGCATGAAGAGAAGAAGGAAGAGCCAGGAGAGGAACCTTGAAACAGTGAAGGCGAACGCAGCTTCTGAAAGGAAACAGACACCTGAATTAGAGCTTTGTCATTTCTTAGTGGTGTGACAAGTTACTTAATCTCTCTGGACTTCAGTTTTTTCACTAAGTAAAATGTAAAAATTCCGACCTACTTTTCAGGATCACTGTGAAGATGATGCCGCCATGCTTATCGTAACAGCCAGGTTTCAGGAGAGGAGCCTGGGACAGTGAAGGAAGGAGTGTGTGTGTGTGTGTGTGAGACCAGGTTTCAGGAGAGGAGCCTGGGACAGTGAAGGAAGGAGTGTGTGTGTG
>NW_021703781.1:4512404-4555237 GCF_005190385.1 Monodon monoceros
GTTTCAGGAGAGGAGCCTGGGACAGTGAAGGAAGGAGTGTGTGTGTGAGTGTGTGTGTGTGTGTGTGAAGGACCGCGGTGTGTGTGTGGGGGGGGGGGAATTTCAGGCAAAGACATGCTCATCAATTTCGTGTTACACAGGATGAAGTCTGAAGTGATTATGTTAGAGGGCCTAGGAGGTGGCTGGGATGCAGCGAACCAGCAGAGACAGGGAGTATAGAAAGAGAAGGACAAGGGACTGGAGAAGGGACCACCACAGTGTACAGTCAGCTGGAGAAAAAAAGCAACAGTCAACGAGAAAGGCTGCGCGGCAGTAAGGAAGAGGAAGAAAAGACAAGGCTGTTTGTAGCTGCACATGAAGCCCTCAGCGTGCGACTTCTGAAGATACGGCAGAGCCCAGTGGTTTAAGAAGAGCAAGAGAGAAAGGCAAAGATACTCTCGAAGTTTAATAGAAGGAAAAGAAGACACTAGGACGATGGCAGGAGGGAGCACAAGTCAACAGAATAAGAGTGAAGAGCTCAGGGCACAAAAGGACACAGCTACAGATGAGCAAGAGAGAACAACAGTTTCTCCCCCTGAAACAGAAAGGAAGAAACAGAAAGAGATGCTTTTCACACACAGAAGGCAAGGTCATTTACCCAGAAAGGGAAGGGTGAACTTGGGAACCAGCAGAAAATACTTGAGGCAAGTATTTAGAACTGATGTTTAGAAACAACTTGCTATTTGTCAGGAAGCCCGCAACTGCAAACTCTATCACTAATCTTAGTATCGATGCCTTACAAATGATTTTCAAGATTTAAGAATGTTGGGGATGAGGTGTCAGAGGTGTGCGTGAGGGTACAGAGGAGGTAAGAATGGAAACGAACTGACACTTGCTTTTGGCTGGGTGGTAGGGGCTCCCTTCTACTCTCTCTGCTTTGGTTATATTTGAAATTTCCCTACTAAGAAATTCTTTAAAATGTAAGGAATGCATTTAATTCCTCATCATTCTTTTTTTTTTGTTTTTGTTTTTTTTTTACTTTTTGGCTGCACCCTGCAGCATGTGGGATCTTCGTTCCCCAACCAGGGATCGAACCTGCGCCCCTGCATTGGAAGCACGGAGTCTTAACCACTGGGCTACCAGGGAAGTCCCCAATTCCTCAGCATTCTTATCTCTAAGATCAAACAAAGACTTTGCTTGGTAAATGAAAATATAGAAAGCACCTATTCCCCTTACTCCTTAACAACAGAAATCTTTTCCCTCTTTGTTTTGTTGGAATAGAAGAACTCTCAAATAAAAATTATGCTATACTCAAGATAAACGCAAGGGCTTTCTGTCTCTGTCTAAATTAATTCAAATCCTGCAAAACACAATTTAGGATATCAGTACATTAGGGGCAGGGCAACTGACAGCCAGAAAACTATTAAAGTGAAACAATCTCCCAGCATAGCTAAGATCTTTTCCTCATTAGAAAAAAATTATGAAAAATCTCCTTTACTTACGTAAGAAAAACAGTCCCAGAACTTCGGAAGAAACTGAGGGAATTTATGAAGAATCAGTATAATAATCCATTCTATAAAATATTTTATGGATGCTTGATTATTGATGAAACCAGCCTGGAAAATCTTGTCAATAATTCTATTCAAGAAATTCTGAGAAAAATAAAGCACACAAATTAAACTGTTATGGTTATTAATTTTAAAAAATTATTTTTATTGAGATATCACTGACATAATGTGTAAGTTTAGGTGTACAACATGTTGATGTGATGAGACATTTTTTTTTTAAACATGTTTATTGGAGTATAATTGCTTTACAGTGGTGTGTTAGTTTCTGCTTTATAACAAAGTGAATCAGCTATACGTATACATATGTTCCCATACCTCTTCCCTCTTGCGTCTCCCTCCCTCCGACCCTCCCTATCCCACCCCTCTAGGTGGCCACAAAGCACGGAGCTGATCTCCCTGTGCTATGCGGCTGCTTCCCACTAGCTATCTATTTTACGTTTGATAGTGTATATATGTCCGTGCCACTCTCTCACTTTGTGATGATACATTTATATGTCGCATTATGACTACCACCTTAGCAGCACTAGTCTCTATCATGTCACGTAGTGATTTCTCTTCTGTGGTGGGAAAAATTAAAATCTATTCCTTATCAACTTTGAAAATGGTTACTAATTTTAATTAAGAAATAGTCACTATTAAAAAAACAGCTTAAAGTTTTATCGTGGCATATGAGTCTTTAAACAGTTGAAATATTACAATAAAATACTGAGGGGAAAAATATATTAAATGGGGCCATGTAAATCAGTTTCCAATTTATTTCTACAACACCTAATTGCCTTAGTATTCTATTAAAAAAACTTCTGAATAAACTTCAATTTTAAGAACTAAAGTATAAATTTTAAGCAGACGACTTTCTCAATTTTAAAGTAGCACATGACAATTTCTACTACATAGTTTATTCATATGAAAACATTATGCTTTAAGGTACGAATGTAATAAATGTTATACCTGATCGAATCTGGGGAAAAGTACAAGCAGAGTCTGCCATATTCGGTTTTTCACTCTATGTTGTTGAGAATTCACATAGTATCGAGTTCTTGACTTGGACACCAATTCATCCTTGGGGGGCGGGGGAGAGGGTGGAACCAATATTAAATTACCCACTGAATTCGTGATTAATGAAAATAAAATCAGTGACAACTTCAAGTTTAAAAAGTATAAACTGGGCATAGGAGCCTGTTATACTCTGAAAGGCAGAAGGATAAGAAAGACACTTTCTTATGATACTTTTCCCAAGTTTCCTTTCAAAACAATGAATTTCGTTCTTTAACTTATCTTTTTTTTTTTAAAGTTTTATTATTCTTATTTAATTAATTAATTTATTTTTATTTCTGGGCCACGCCGCGCAGCATGTGGGATCTTAGTTCCCTGACCAGGGATCGAACCCATGCCCCCTGCATTGGAAGCGTGGAGTCTTAACCACTGGACCACCAGGAAGTCTAAACTTATCTGCTTTTAAAATTAGAAAAGGAACCATACAAATTTACGTAGTAAAAAAAGTACCTGAAAATATACTTCTCCTTCCTTGTGCCCAGTTAAGGGGGAGACATGGGGTCACAGGGGTGGACTTGGCACTAAAAATTTTTTTAAGTTTATCGTATTTTAGTAAATAGTGACAGATCTGAAGAATATATATTAGCAAGGGAATACAATGCCCCTTGACTGTGTAAGTTTGGAATAATGGGATCTGCAATTTGATATAAACCCCACTAAGACAGGGGCACCTCAGTAAGTGGACAGTGCCATCACCAGACACAAGGCAACAGCAGCACAGAGTCCTACGTTAGCAGCGCTCTCCCCGGCTTTAATCGTCTGTGCTGCCTAAATTCAGCCAACTGGCAGGTTTACTTCTGGTACGTCACTGCTACTGCTTGAACTGCTAAGTTAAGATACTTTAAGGTAAAATAAAGCATATTTACTTTTTCTAATAGCTTGACTGCAAGATCTTCCATAAACAACTTATGAGACATATTTGAGCCATCTAATAAACACAGGAATTTGACAGCACAAATTCTCACATAATGGTCCTCTCTTTTAGTACTAAAAAATATAAAATGATAGATTATGTTAATACATTTTCAAAATTAAAAAATACATTAGATATTAATTTCAAAATATCAAAACCTTCCAAAAGTTTTCTAAAATTAAGTAGCTTCATATTTAATGACAATGCATTTTATTATTATGTTTTACATCTTTATTGGAGTATAATTGCTTTACAGTGGTGTGTTAGTTTCTGCTTTATAACAAAGTGAATCAGTTATACATATACATACGTTCCCACATCTCCTCCCTCTTGCGTCTCCCTCCCTACCCCACCCCTCTAGGTGGTCACAAAGCACCCAGCTGATCTCCCTGTGCTATGCGGCTGCTTCCCACTAGCTATCTATTTTACGTTTGGTAGTGTATACGTGTCTATGCCACTCTCTCGCTTTGTCACAGCTCACCCTTCCCCCTCCCCTGACAATGCATTTTAAATCAGGATAGACAGTGGACGGTAACAAATACATCAACAGGAGATCCTGTACACAAAGTCTGAATGAGCACGAATTCACCCAGACTTCTGGAAAAACAAGGCACACACTACTGATACTGGGTCAATAATACCTTATCTGGGGACAAAACAGATCACAGCTCATGACACTGTTCCTGGAAGAGGACCACAGACGCCTCCTGCTCAGGGGCAAGAACACACATCAACACCTCGATGCTGTCGTCACTGTGCACTCTAAGTGCACGTGCCTAAGCGAAGGGCAAACTCAGAGAGCACTCACTGTGTGTGCTCCAGATGGGGAAAATAAATTCACTGAATTGTTAATTATTTCCAGGTTCATTCAAATGACTATAATGTGAATAAATGTCATTTTAATTTAACAATATCTGTCTAGTAGAAATCAAAGTATTCTGGAAACGTCAACTAAATAAATTTCACTTATTGTTATACTCTAACCAGCCAAGAAAACAAAAAAGTTAATTAAAATAATTAACAATGAAACATGTATATATTTAATGAAGAGTGGCAGATTTAAAACATAGCTATGACTCTTAGAATAATAAACTTTGTGGTAACTGTACACAATTGTCATTTGTCGTCCTAAACTCTAAAATCAAAGTGAATCATGACAACACAATTTATTATCTTCTTCATAAACACCTATGCACAAAGTTTTGAAAATTACGTGAGAAAATAAAAACTTTTAAAAAAGCTCCAAAAACATTATTTCAGCGGTTAGATAAGGATAGGCTTATCCCAGACATCAAAACTTTAGGGCCTATTCCAACAGTGATTTTATTTTTGCGTGAGCATAGTGACTTGTTAAATAGTGGATTTTAGCCAAAAAAAAAAATAAACTGTGTGCACTGATGATCACCCCTCCACCCAAATAAAGAAGAGGGATAGGAATTGCATATTCTCCACAGTTATTTCCTTATTTATGCTGGACGTGGCACTAAATTTTTTTTTTTTTTTTTTGCGGTACGCGGGCCTCTCACTGCTGTGGCCTCTCCCGTTGCGGAGCACAGGCTCCGGACGCGCAGGCTCAGCGGCCACGGCGCACGGGCCCAGCCGCTCCGCGGCATGTGGGATCTTCCCAGACCGGGGCACGAACCCGTGTCCCCTGCATCGGCAGGCGGACTCTCAACCACTGCGCCGCCAGGGAAGCCCCACACTAAATTTTTTTTAAAGTTTATCATATTTCAGTAAATAGTGACAGATCTGAAGAAAATATATGAGCAAGGCAATATAATTTCTAACACAATTTGGAAGGCTCAAGCGATATCTTACACAGAATGTTTCTCATATGATGTTATGTTTTGAATGCCGCATTTATATCAAGATATGGAGGACCCACCATACTTACTTTTCAATAACCGTGTTCGCTGCACACTCATGCCCAAGATTTTCTATGAAGGTCTGTACATCCTGAATAAGTCTTTCCATAAAACACATGTGACAAAGAACAACAAGTTTTAGAAGAAAAAAATTAAAGTCCCAAATTAAAAATTAATCAGTATTCTTCTAACTGAAAGCCTAAAGACACAATTCTACCCAGATAGACACTTAATATAAGTTACGTGAGGCTGAAATAATGGCATCTTTTACCTCTGATCACGCCGAAACACTGTTCCAAATATACACGCCTCAAGGACAAGTTCGCTGTAATTTTTAGCAGTAGATAAAGACACATTTGAAGCAGAAACGATCCAAGATTTGCAGCAATAACTTATCAATATATTGAAGACTCCAGTTTTTATAGCAGACATTTCAATTATCCTGTACATAATCTGGAATGAAATACAATAGTTACTTTATCCTTTGACCAATTAAGTTTTTTCAAAAAAGAGAAAAAAAAATTCATGTTGCTAAAAACTGTTACTTGAATGCCTTCAAATGACAGTTTCAACATAACCATAAATAGAGTCTAAAAAATTAAAAACTCTTCACTGTTTGCACGATGCTAACCAATCACAGAATGCTAATTTTTCATTTCTTAATACTAAAAATAAATAAAATTTTACTGATACTGATATTCACCCAGAACTATCCCAGAGGAACAACTGCCCAAAGTGATAGGGAATGAAAGGGAGAAAAAACGCCTCACCTTTGACATTTTCAGTTTTCTTTGCACTTGCCAGGGGCCTCCCTTTCCTCAAAACAAAAGAGGCCCCCCTCTCTAAGTGTGTACCGTGGGTCAGGAAAGGACGCAGAGGCAGCAGGGTAATAAATGGATTTATTTTCCATCTTCCCCTTTGGATAAGGAGTGTATGTGAGTCTGAGGCATGATGTAATTCCATCACCTTATGTTCCCTACTACGTATCAGTGACTGTAAACACAAATGCCTCCAGAAACCAGAAAGACCTCTGGATAGGTTATATTCAGAGAAATATTTCCTTGAACAAGAAAAGCAACCGCACAGATACACTGACAAATGGCACGTGACGTTTGCCCTCAGGGTCCAGGAGAAATCAAGCCACGGTCTGGAGTGGAGCAACAGAAAGGGTGTGCCCCACCTGGAAGGGCCAGGGACCAGTGACCACCGGGACACTGCTCTCATGTAGGAATGACCAGCGTTGCCAGATCATACAATTTTCCAAGAGAAGAGGAAATACAGATTTTCATGCAAAGTTCCCAAGCCTTAAAAGCTGGCAACTAATTCAAAAGATTTTAATTTGATCATATGAACCAAATACGTTTGTAAGGCAGATGTGGTTCATGGGCTACCGCTGTGCACCTACTTCTTTACATCTAGCAGATTTTGTTCTTACTCATGACACTGAAGAAGGTTCAAAATACTTACTGACTGAATAAATAAATAACAACAAATCTAATATGTAATTACAAATATAACTCTCTTCATGTGCTACAGGTCACACAAATGAAAACAAAAAGTTCCCTCTTTTTTCTAAAATCATCAGATCCACAGAAATAAAGTTAGAACGGTGCTTGCCAGGGGCTGGAAGGCGGGGTGGGGAAAGGGGAGATGCTTAATGGGGACAGGGCTTCAGTTCCACAAGATGAAAAAGTTCTGGGGGTCTTTCACAATTACGTAAATATAGTTAACACTATGAACAGTACACTTAAACATGGTTAAGATGCCACATCTTATGTTACATGTTTTTGAATCCCAATTTTAAAAAAAGTTACCTCTTTGATTTTGAAATATGCCTGGCCCTTGATTTTTGCAGCAATGGTAAGAACTTTGGGATCAAAAACAAACTGAACAAAAGCTTTTAAGTTAGACCAGAATATCAGCTGAGTGTTGCTTAAAGAAGCTATGATTTTCCAAGCCATGTCAAAAGACACTATGCAGAGAGATTCAGAGGAGGTCAGAAGCTGGTAGGGAAAAAAAAAAAAAGAAATACATAATTATCACAATTTCAGAAACTGATGGTCTGTTCTTATGGTTATTCTTTAATTCAGGTCTCACTGTATCTTACCTTGGGAACCAAAATTTTCATGCAGTGGAACACAGGTAAAACTTGATCAGAAGGAAGAATTGTGAGGGCTTCTAGGGCGGACTGCAAAGTCCTTATTGGCATTTGAACAGCAGGCAGAATGGGTTCCAGAATTTCATCCTCTGAGGCTGGTATAAGGGTGTGATATTTTTTCAACAAGAAAGAGAGGCAGACCCACTGATCGTGGATATATTGTGCAACTATTTTCCCCCATCCTTGGGAAGATGACGACTCTTCAAAAAAACTGAGACAAAAAATAAAGTCACTACCCCATCCTTCTTTGAGTCTGTCTCCACTTCTTTTGCGTGTAGCAGTACACTACCCTTACAAGGGGAGAAATTAAACAGTCATTATTAAATATCCTGTCTACCAATAAACGAGGAAACACCACAAACCTCAATTTCCTAACTACGCTGAAAGGAGGTGCTTGCACTCGCTTCAAATGATTCGCTGAAAACTAAATGCAGAAAAGTTAATGGGCTTCCAGTAACAGGGATGAATAATTTGATAATATGTTATCATCCTGAATGAAGCCTCATCTCGAAGCTTCCATGACCCTTTACGTAAGGTTGAGCAATCACTAATTATCTCAATGACTCAAACAAAAACGGATTTTTAAACATGAGCAAAAAAGATGCCTTTCACGTATATGCTTCTCTCCAAGGGGTGAACACACCTGCTGTCCTCCTCTGTGTGGGGCTTCTGCAGCGTCCGATTGAGCTGGAGAGAGGAGAGGAACCTTTCCGTGGCTCCCGCATCCCGAGAGTCCAGCTGTAGCTCTGGCTTCTGGTCAATGGCCTCACACACCATGGCCAAGGCAGCCATACTAACGACTCTCTGAATCTGTCTACCCAGTGTCGGTTCCTGGGGAGCAAATGGGACAATCTTTTATTGAACATAAGCAAATCCTAACCAATAAGGACCTGAGCTCCCAGTCTATGGGAATCTCATGCCCTCCTTCCCCTCTTTGTGCCTGCTACTGAGTATCAGAGGAAATAAAAGGAAATCCAATATACGTCACTCTTTACCATTTCTGTACAGACTGGTGGCAAACAAGGTGGCAATAAAAATTCAGCAATTCAGACTGAAAGACAACTTGGATACAAAGTTCCTATGGGTGAGTCTTATTTCAACTGTTTGGCTAAAGCAGACTTAAAAAAAGACTCCTGGCGTATATATAAACAACTCCTTCAGTCAGCTGTACGCTGCTTTGGGTGACACAGCACAGCAGTTAAGAGCTGGACTCGAACCACGTGGCCTAGGTCTGGACCCTGGCTCTGCACTTACCACCAGCTGACTGTGGACACACTACACCTTGGTTTACTCATCCGTAAGACGGGGACAGTAATAGAATCTACTTCACGGGATTATTGCGAAGATTAAATAAATCGGTTATTTCATGTAAAGCACTTGGAACTCTACAGGCAGGAGCAGAAAGGAGGAAACCAAGACAGCCTGGCTTTGTTCTTACAGAGAGAAAGTCAATAATCTCAACCAAGAAGCCAGGAGTGCAGGTAAGAACCTAGATAGGGAAAATACTTCCCTGAGAGACCAAAGCAGTTCTCCCAAATACCGCCCACCAGTAACATCTCTACAGAAAGGAACCTTCTACTACTTATTTCATATCTTCCCTCACCACCACCACAGAAAATCAAGTATCTGTGCAGGTAAATTTTACTTAGCCACACTGCCAATACAGGAAATAAAATGTAGGGCTACTTTTGAGCCAATACGTTCCCTCTTAACCTTAAAGTAATTCAGTGGATTAGTAAAGAGAGTAAGCCAATCTTTAAAAATCCCTGTGGTATGGTTCACAATTCTGGTCTACATTCAAAACTCACAATGTCCTTCTGGAACACTAATTCATTAATATTCAGTAGACAGGGTGCTGAAATATTAATCAGTCCTCCTTATAATGTTCTTTTAATACAGTTCTCGAAAACTACTTCAAAAATTAGATTATTAAAGCAATCAAGTAGCTCTTTTAATTAGCAGCCCAGACCAGACTATGATTCAGCTCAAATTTTTAAAACCCTTACCGTGTGTGTTAAGTGGAAACAGCTAACATTTACTGAGGACTCTCTATGTGCCAGGTACTGTTCTAAAGGTTTACCATGCATGAGCTTGCTTTAATCCTCACATCAACCTTATAACCCTTATTTCGCAGGTGCAGTAAATGAAGCACAGAGAGGTTAAGTAAGTTCCCCAAGGTCTTTACAGCTAGTAAAGATAAAGCCAGGATTCAGAACCAGGAAGTCTAACTCCAAAGCCTGTGCTCATAACCACTATGCCTTATTATATCATGTTTCAGAAATGCCTCTAGGTACTGAAATCTAGTGGAGAAGACATATATACATAAATTATTCCAAAAGCAAGTAAGATGGAAAAAAACACAAAAATGGAGGCATAAAGAGCAACAGGTAAATGAAGAAAAGAATGAGACACTGATCAAATTTCATTTAAGAGAAAATGTAACTTGAGCTGGGACGAAAAGGATGCACCAGATACTGACAAGTGTATGTTGAGGGGAGGGCGTTCTCAGTGGAAGGACGAGACACAATGAAAGCCCAGATGAGGCAGGATATGGCATGTGCTGTGATCTGTGACGCTCCCTATGGTGGCCTAGCGTGACTGCAGCATAGAGGGCTCTGTGGAAAGGAAGGGGAGACGCTGTGAACTGGGCTAGAAAATGACGTAGAAATCCAAGCATGGAGGCTCTGGACACTGGACTGAATTTGGACACATTAAAATGTCCCTTACTGGTACTCAGGCAAAAGACCTAGTGAAAATCCACTATCTGTATCTAAATGATTTTACGATTGCAGTCACCACACCTTCATTATGTACCTAATATTATGACAAGAGTCCCAATCTTCATCAAATATGATGAACAAGGGATATTATTTTCAAAATTAAATTTCAGCAGATGCTTTTTATGTATCAAAATATTGTCCAATAGTCAAATATGTATTCTGTGTATGCCTTACTCAACATAATTACAAGCCCTGAAGCAAAGAGGATTACCTGTCCACGGTCCATCTCTTGAAGATGCCGAATGGATGCGTTTTTCAAAGGAGAAATAACTCTCCAAATAGGGTTGCCTCTTTTCCATCCAACCTTCAAGTGGAGATTTATAAGTTCAGTTAATACCATCAGGTACAAATGGCAACGTTCCAGATCTGAAACCTAAGAGAAACAATAAAACACTTAACAAGCAAGGTTCATGATTTTCACAAAGCTATGAGAGTTTAGGCAGGAAATAAATTAGTTTATCTAAAAGTACTGAAAGATGACATTGATGAGAGAAGTCATCTCTTCCAAGAAGCCTTCCATCAACTCCCCAGGCAGAGCTAAGCACATCCTCCTCTGTGCTTAGACGGTGACTCTGCAATCAGCACGACTTACTCAGCTGGCTCCCCACCTTGATTATGAGACCCTGGAAGGCAGAAACTATGTTCTACCAATTCTTGCATCCCAGGCTAACACATCATAAATAATCACAATAACAAGTATAGCAACTGCCACTGCCACTTCCTTTCCTTCAGGCAGTTGTAATACTCCATTCTCACAAGGAATGGTCACTGTCCCACTTTCCGAAGTTCAGAGAGGTTAAACAACTTACCCAGCATATCAGAGCTAGTAAGCTGGATGGGGGGCAGGGAAGGGGACAGAATTAAAGGCAGGGCTTCTCGACTCATAGACACAGGCAGACTGGGTTCGGTCCAGCTCTATCATCACCAGCTGTGACCTACTGCAAGAGACCTAACCTCTTTGGGCCTCAGATTCCTTACCCGTAAAATGGGGAGGGTAGTATCTCTCCGTCACAGGGTTTTTGTTGAAAGAATTAAGAGAGAAAGCATTCTGAAGGAACTGGCCCTGAGTGGTAGCCTTGCTTATTATCGCTGTGCCAATTCCTCTACCCTCAGGCTTCCGTGGCACACAGGAAGCACAGAATTCATTCAGTTTATCAGTTTTTACCGAGCAATGCTTAGATGCCAGGCGCTTTGCCGAGCGCTAGGATACAATGCAGAGAGAAGGAAACAACGCCAGGGCTTGGTGCCAAGACTGAACACAGCGGGTGAGAGTGAGGGATAAAGCTGCCAGGATTCCCAAGTTTTAGGCTTGAAGAAACAGGCTGGATCATGCACATCCACCGAGAAGGGAACCTGGGGCGGGGGAAGGCGGATAACCTCCTGCAGGAACGATAAGGAGTTCAGTTTTAAATAGCGTATGTGGGGGAAATTCAACCTGAGTTGTCAAACAGCAACTCGCTGAATGGGCGTTCACCTCAGAAGGTCAGTCTGAGGTAGAAAGGAATGTGACGGTCCCTGGCATAACTAAAGCTGGGGATGCCGGTGAGGTCACCTAGACAGGAGAGAATGAGAAAAGGAGGGGCCCGGGCCAACCTGAAAAACTCTGACTTCCAAGGCTACGCAGCAGAGAATGGACATTCGTGGGAGTAACGGCCAGAGGGAGGGGAAACAGCAGGAGGAGGATGTCATAAACGCCGGCGTCTCAAGGCGGAGGCGTCAACAGTGTCCACTGGGGCTGAGGGGGTCGAGAGAAACGTGGTCTGAAAAGCATCGCCAGGTGCAGGACAAAGGAGCCACTTCTACTCACAGGAGCTGCGGGGTCTGTTTACAGACCAGCTCACAAAGGGAAGGCAACAGGGCACCAGAAGGAACGCGGAATTGAGCGGGTTCTTGTTAGATGAGGGACCCTTAAAGCTGTTTCAGCGCTCACGGAAAGGATCCAGGAGGAAAGGAGAGGTGAGAAATACAAGACAGAGAGAGGCTGATCAACAGGGTAAAGTCGCTGAGCAAATGGGAGGGGATGAGGTCCAGACCACCTTCCTCTCCTGTAAGGGAGGGAAGGCAGGGAGGATGGATTCAGGGGCGGGTGAGGCAGACACCGGGCAGTCTGAAGCGGGGGTGACGCCGGCCGAGGCTGCTGTTTCCTCTGTGAAGCGAGGGGGACGGTTCATCTCTCCCTGATTCATGGCCCCGTGCGGGTAGCTTGAAATCAACCACAGGAACTAATAAACACTACAAATCAGGGCTTTTCCCCCAAGAGCCAGTTGTTAAATACTGACCATCACGCTGCTGAGGGGAAGGAAAATGCGGAAGAGATTTTTATTAAACTCTAATAAGCTACCAAACAAATGTGCTTAATTGGGAATTCTAATACCTAATGTATTAAAGAGTGCATTTTTCTAAATAATTTTAAACTATTATATAATGAGTTTACTTTTAAAAATCTTTCCATCTGAAGGATAAAATCACATTACCCTTTCCCCCCCTTTTTTTTTTTTTTTTTTTTTTTTGCAGTACGCGGGCCTCTCACCGCCCAGCCTCTCCCGTTGCGGAGCACAGGCTCCGGACACGCAGGGCCCAGCCTGGTCCTCCCAGACCAGGGCACAAGCCCGCGTCCCCTGCATCGGCAGGCTGACTCTCAACCACTGCGCCACCAGGGAAGCCCTAAAGCGTATATCTTTTTCTGCTCCCAAAGGCCGCTTTTTGAGAAACTATCACGTTAATTTTCAACTTAATACAGGGCCTGCCAGTCAGTAATCACTCAAAATATTGATGAAAAGACTGAAAAGTTACTCCAATACATACATACCCTACTTAATTCCTTCATAGTAAGTCTTCTGAGAATAAATTCCGAAACGCTCTCTGTGGTAGACATGACAAAGTTCTGAAGGAGAATAAACACCTCGTCTGTATGCGCAACTAAAATGAGAGAAATAAGTTTATTTGGTACAAAGTACACCCGACGGTCTAGTAAAAGCTCACCTATGTTAAGCATATACATGAATCACTTACCAAAAATGAATTCTAACAATAGAATAGTCATTGATACCATGGGGATCTCTACAATTAATCTTAAAAATCATTTAGGCGTTTTAGTTCTGGATAAGATACAACAAAGACACACTGCCCTCTCTCACTGAATTCAGCTACAAAACCTGGACGGAATATTCAAAACAGCTATTTGAAGACTCTGAAAGGCAAAAAGCAGCAGATGGA
Source organism: Monodon monoceros (assembly GCF_005190385.1). Lineage (NCBI taxonomy): Eukaryota > Metazoa > Chordata > Mammalia > Artiodactyla > Monodontidae > Monodon > Monodon monoceros. The sequence continues at coordinate 4,525,937 of NW_021703781.1, forward strand.
TTCAGAAAGAAGTAACCCTGAACAGCGGTGAGTTTGCGCCTGTCCTCCCACAGACTGGACCCAGATGGCGGAGCAGTCAAGAAAGTGGGCAGCAGACTGGGCGCCCACCTTCTGGTCAGGGAATGAAAAAGGAGAATCTCAGAGAACCGGACGGTGAGTACTTAGGAGATTCCAGAGAGGGAGGCGCTCAGGAAAATGGCCCCAGCAGGTGGCTTATGAAGTGCTGGGCTCACCCCTGAACTGCTAGGCCTGGATGTGATACTATTCAGCACGTCAAAGACTTTCAGAACGGAGCTAACAGACAACTGGACAGGTCCCAGCCTGACCACCAGATGGAACACGTGGGGCACAGGTCAAGATAGCATTGCAGAGGACATGAAAACAAAACTGTGGAACCAGCACCCACAAAAGCCGGAACATCAGGAATTGAGGCCTAAACCAAGCCAGGCTAACTGTCTGCTACACAAAAATATCAACACTGTCTCAGGATCTGACCAAGATCCAGGGCCTCACAACACAATATTCAAAATATCTAGGATACAATAAAAAATAACTGGGTATATGAAGCGTGAGCTATTCCCTATCTCACATGGGAAAAGAATCTACGAATGAAAACACCAAGATGATGGTGATTTAAGAATAACCTGACCAAGACTTTAAAGCAGCTATTAAAAAATGCTTCAACAATCAATCAACACACACTCTTGAAACAAATGGAAAACCAGAAAGTCTCAGGAAAGAAAGAGAAGATATACACAAAAACCAAACAGAGATTTTTATCACTGAAAGTACAATAACTGAAAATTTAAAAACTCACTGGATGGGATTAATAGAAAGGAGATGCAAGAGAAAAGAATCAGTGAACTTGAAAACCAATCAATAAAATATGCAATCTGACACGGTATAGCCAAACTGCTGACAACCGAAAACGAAGAAACAATCTCGAAAGCACAGAGAAACAACTTATTACCTGGGGGAAAAACAATGTGAATGACTACAGAGTTCTACTGAGAAACCATGGAGGCCAGAAGCAAATGCAACACTTTTAAATTGCTGAAAGAAAAGACCTATCAAAGCAGAATTTTATATCCAACAAAAATACTACTCAGAAGGCAAAATAAAGACATTCTCAGATGAAGGGAAACTATGAGAATTCATTGCCAAGAAACTTGCTACAAAAGAAATATTAAAAGACATTTTTCGAACAAACGGTATACAATGCCACAGGAAAACATGGAAGGTCAGGGATGAAAGAGCAAAAGAAACTGTAAATATCTTAGTAAATACAACAGACTCTTCTCTTGAGTCTTTAAAATGTGTTTGATGGTTGACAGCAAAAAACACAATATTGTCCAGTAGGATTTTCAACAAGAGTAAATGTAAGGTATCTGTAATAAATGGGGGAGAGGAGGTTAAGGGACCTATAAGGTAGTAACATTTCTATGTTAATTTTAAGTGGTAAAATATTAATTCTAAGCTGACTGTAAAAAGTATGTCCATCATAATCCCTAGAGTAAGAGATAAGTCCATAATTATAGTTGGGTTCAACAGTCCTAAAATCAGCAAGAATACAAAACTGAAAAACACCATGAAGCTCTTGAATACAACTGACATTTATAGAACACTCCTCCCAACGACAGCAGAACACATACTCTTTTCAAGTGTACATGGAATAGTCACCAAAATAAGCCATACCTAGATCATTAAATAAACCTTAACAATTTTTTAAAAGTTGAAATTGTACAAAGTATGCTCTTTTGACTAGAACAGAATTAAATTAAAAAGCAATAACAGAACAGAGGGCTTCCCTGGTGGCGCAGTGGTTGAGAGTCCACCTGCCGATGCAGGGGACGCGGGTTCGTGCCCCGGTCCGGGAAGATCCCACATGCCGTGGAGCGGCTGGGCCCGTGAGCCATGGTCGCTGAGCCTGCACGTCTGGAGCCTGTGCTCCACAACGGGAGAGGCCACAACAGTGAGAGGCCTGCGTACCGCCAAAAAAAAAAAAAAAAAAAAAAAAGCAATAACAGAAAGACAATAGAAAAATCTCTAAATACATTTGCAAATAATTCACGGGTAAAAGAAAGTATCCAAAAAAAAATATTCTTAACTGAAAATACAACATACCAAAATTTGTGGGATGCAGTTACAACAAAACTTAAGAAAATCTAAATGTCATTTTAAAAAAGAAGAGAGATCTAAAATCCATGATCTAAGCTTCCACCTAAATGTCAATAAAAAGGCAAAATAAACCAAAAGTAAGCACAAAGATGTAAACATAAAAACCCAGAAATCAATGAAATTGAAAAGAGAAAAATCAACAGAGAAAATTCAATGAAACCAAAAGTTGGTTCTTTGAAAAGGTCAATAAAATTGATAAACCACTAGCCAGTCTTAGAGAGACAGAGAGAGAGCACTGCCACTATCAGGAGTTACAAAGGAATTACATCAGACCCCAGATCCTGCAGGCATTTAAAGCATAAGGGAGCACTATGCACAACTCTACAAATACAACTGTCCTCATTCACAAATGACATCACTGTCTACCAAAAAATCCCAAGGACCTATTAAAAAAACTGCTACAACTAATAAGTGCTTCAGCAAGGTTACAGGATACCAGGTCAACACACAAAAATCAATCACATTTCTGTATACCAGCAATGCACAATTGAAAACCAAAACATTTTAAAATATATCATTTACAATAATCTTCCTCCAAAAGATATAAATCTAACAAAACCTGCACGGGATCTATATGCTGCGAGCTAAAAAACTCTGATGAAAGAAATAAAAGACAGCCTAAATAAATCAAGAGATGTACCATATTCATGAATTAAAAGCCTCAATATAATAAAGAAAGCAATTCTAAAAAAACTGATCTGTAGATTTAATGCAATTCCAATCAATTCCAGCAGGATTTTTTTTTTTTGGTAAATGCAAACAAGCTGATTATAAAGTTTATATTGAAAGGCAAAGGAGCTAGAATAGCTAGAAATATTTTTGACAAAGAAGAATAAATTTGAAAGAATCACAATACCTATTTAGAGACTTACTGTAAATCTACAGTAACCAAAACAGTACAGTATTGGCAAAGGGATAAAAATACAGACCAAAAGAATCCAGAAACAGATCCACATAAATATGGTCAATAAATTATTGAGCTATAAATCACATATCTTACAATTCACCCATTAAAAGTGTATAATTTAATCGTGTCTAGTACAGACACTCCCACTTACCACTGCAACAAAAAGAATAAAATACCTAGGAATAAACCTATCTAAGGAGACAAAAGATCTGTATGCAGAAAACTATAAGACACTGATTAAAAAATTAAAGATGACACAAACAGATGGAGAGATATACCATGTTCTTGGATTGGAAGAATCAACATAGTGAAAATGACTACATCATCCAAAGCAATCTACAGATTCAACGCAATCCCTATCAAAACACCAATGGAATTTTTCACAGAACTAGAACAAAAAAACTGCACAATTTGTATGGAAACACAAAAGACCCTGAATAGCCAAAGCAATCTTGAGAAAGAAAAACGGAGCTGGAGGAATCAGGATCCCAGACTTCAGACTATACTACAAAGCTACAGTAATCAAGACAGTATGGTACTGGCACAAAAACAGAAAGATAGATCAATGGAACAGGATAGAAAGCCCAGAGATACACCCACGCACATATGGTCACCTTATCTTTGATAAAGGAGGCAAGAGTATACAATGGAGAAAAGACAGCCTCTTCAATAAGTGGTGCTGGGAAAACTGGACAGCTACATGTAAAAGAATGAAATTAGAACACTCCCTAACACCATACACAAAAATAAACTCAAAATGGATTAAAGACCTAAATGGAAGGCCAGACACTATAAAACTCTTAGAGGAAAACATAGGCAGAATGCTCTACGACATAAATCACAGCAAGATCCTTTTTGACCCACCTCCTAGAGGAACAGAAATAAAAACAAAAATAAACAAATGGGACCTAAGGAAACTTCAAAGCTTTTGCACAGCAAAGGAAACCATAAAAAAGATGAAAAGACAACACTCAGAACGGGAGAAAATATTTTCAAATGAAGCAACTGACAGAGGATTAATCTCCAAAATATACAAGCAACTCATGCAGCTCAATATCAAAAAAAACAAACAACCCAATCCAAAAACAAGCAGAAGAACTAAATAGACATTTCTCCAAAGAAGATATACAGATTGCCAACAAACACATGAAAAGATGCTCAACATCACTAATCATTAGAGAAATGCAAATCAAAACTACAGTGAGGTATCACCTCACACCGGTCAGAATGGTCATCATCAAAAAATCTACAAACAATAAATGCTGGAGAGGGTATGGAGAAAAGGGAACCCTCTGCACTGTCGGTGGGAATGTAAATTGATACAGCCACTATGGAGAACAGTATGCAGGTTCCTTAAAAATTAAAAATAGAACTACCATAGGACCCAGCAATCCCACTACTGGGCATATACCCTGAGAAAACCATAATTCAAAAAGAGTCATGTACCAAAATGTTCATTGCAGCTCTATTTACAATAGCCCGGAGATGGAAACAACCTAAGTGCCCATCATTGGATGAATGGATAAAGAAGATGTGGCCCATATATACGATGGAATATTACTCAGCCATGAAAAGAAATGAAACTGAGTTATTTGTAGTGAGGTGGATGGACCTAGAGTCTGTCATAGAGAGTGAAGTAAGTCAGAAAGAGAAAAACAAATACTGTATGCTAACACATATAGACGGAATCTAAAAGAAAAAAAGGTCCTGATGAACCTAGGGGCAAGACAGGAATAAAGATGGAGACGTAGAGAATGGACTTGAGGACACGGGGAGGGGGAAGGGTAAGCTGGGACAAAGTGAGAGAGTAACACTGACATATATACACTACCAAATGTAAAACAGATAGCTAGTGGGAAGCAGCTGCATAGCACAGAGAGACCTGCTCACTGCTTTGCTACCACCTAGGGGGTGGGATAAGGAGGGTCAGAGGAAGAAGCAAGAGGGAGGGAATATGGGGATATACATACAGCTGATTCACTCTGTTATACAGCAGAAACTAACACAACACCGTAAAGCAATTATAGTCCAGTAAAGATGTTAAAGAAAAAAAAAATGGTTAAAGTGTAAATTTTGTTATGTATATTTCACCACAATTTTTAAAAAATAAAAGCTACCTCAGGAAGAAAAGTTCAAAGAGACACAAAAGATCAAGGCCAGAAAACAAAAGCAACTCAGGAAAAAAGTGACAGCAACAAGGATTACAAGTGGATATTGTATGTGGATATATATCCACATATACTGGGTTGGCCAAAAGTTCATTTGGGTTTTTCCATAAGATGGTATGGCAAAAACGGAACGAAAATTTTGGCCAACCCAATATATTTTATGTAGATATTGTGACACATTCAGCAAGTAGTTAGGACAGAAGAAGTGTGATTAGGCCAGTTACTTTGACCCATATAATCCAAAGCAACAAAGGGAGAGTTACAATGTAACTGTAAGTACGTTTCCTCAAATATTAAAATAAACATTGTACAGTTATTCTGAATTAAAATAAAATGACCACTGGAACATCATTTATTTAGAGCTTTAAGCTGACAGAAGCAGCAAAGACCATTTAACCAAAGTTATGAATTAGGCTTTAGTTTATTTTGAACATTTTAGGACATCTTTGGGGGAGTTTTAAGTAAAATGGGTTTTCCCACATAAGCCATTATTGCTCGTAAGTAGGTGAAAATGTGTTTGCATTTCCCAGGAGTATGTTTTAATTTTACACATCTTCCCTTCTGCAGCAGACCCAGGCTTAGCCAAGTATCCTTGTATATACTATATAAGTAGCTGTAAATACAACGTAAATAGTTGCTGGAGCACGGCAAATTCAAGTTTTGCTTTTTGGAACTTTCTGGAATCTTTCCCCTGTATATTTTCTGCCCATATTTCTGACTTTACCATTATGTGTTCATTGACCCTTGTACTAGTAGTTAATCCTAGATTATTTACTCATTTATAAAATGGAAAAACTCTTTTCCTCTTCCCCCATCAAAGAAATCCTTTCAGGATTTAGATCTATTTAAAGTTAGTTAAATAGATCTAAATTAGCAGATGTAAGCTATTATATATAGAATGGATAAACAACAAGGTCCTACTGTATAGCACAGGGAACTATATTCAATATCCTGTGATAAACCATAATGGAAAAGAATATTAACAAAAGGTAAATACATGTATAACTGAGTCACTTTACTGTACAGCAGAAATTAACACAACAGTGTGAACAGCTATACTTCAATTAAAAAACCATAAAGTTAATTAAGCTTATTATGGTTTACCAATTATCTGGAAGTCAAGTACTATCAAAATTACACACTGATTTCTTTGGCTCTTGCTTGTAGTATAATGAGAGACGCAGGAGCATCAATGGGAACTTACATTCTGCAGACGAGAGCATAAAACGTGTACACAACTGCTTAGAAAAACAATTTTCCATTATCTTAAAAGTTGAATATGCACATACTCTAAGAACCGGTCACTTTGGCCCCAGGGGCACGCATGTGCCCTGGAGAGACACAGGCCTAGAAGAGACACGTAGACAAGTGTTCAAGGCAGCACTGTACATAACAGTAGTAGACAAAATGCCATCCAGTGTCCAGCAACAGAAGAACGCATAACTGTGGTGTCATCACACAACAGAAGGTAACACAACGGGGAAAATGCGCAAGTGTAAGAAAGGACACGCATGGATGATTCTTAGAAACCTGCTAAGTGAAGAAGTTACAGAAGGCTTCTTACAGTAAAGTAACATTTCTATACAGCTCAAAAGCAGGAAAATGAGACAATATATTGCTGAGGAGCATCGATGTATGTGGTAAAACCATTTTTTAAGTGCATGGAAGTGATACAGATAAAAGTCAAAATAAGGAGGCAAAAGGCAGGGATTGAGGAGTCACAGGTAAATTCCTTCTTAGCAGCAAATGCCGTGGTGGTGCGTTCGTGGGTGTTTATTCAATTATTTTGCATCATAATTACATATAACCATCACACGTTCTTGTGTGTATCAAATATCACAATTTTCCAAAAGGTACCCGTAACCCAGTCCTGCACTTGAAGGCACTGAGTCTAGTGCTTTCAACAGTCAAGACATGTCAAATGAACCCAAATTTATGCCCTTAAAGGAGTTAAAAGTCTTATAAAAAGTTACTGTTACGTGTACAGCATTCGGTTCCGCTACCATTACCAAAAATACCAGAACTTGGAAACAAGCTTTAATATTTCACAAGCCTATATTAAAACCTAAACTTTCATATTATCCTCAGGTTTAACCTAATACCAATGCTTCTCTAGAATACTCTTTTCTAAATAGAAAATTTCTAAAATTCCAAATGAAACTGGTCAGAAAGATTGGGAATCAAGGCTTACCCATCGATATTCTCATATCTGATGTCCATGGGTTTTCAACTACTGTTTTATATAAATCTTAGTTTAAGGAATGAAGAAAGTGCTCAATGCTTCCATCTACCACCCCTGTACTTCCTGGATGAAGTATTTTCTACTTAGAGGTGCTGAGGGATGAACATATTTAAAAACACATAATTATAAAATTATTGCTATTCTCATGCTTTACTTTCTGCAACATCCAGCAGCACAGTGGCAATTAGAAATGGATCTTGGCTTAAAACATGTATGAAATAGTGATCATTTTCAGTAGTCTGGAAATCAATGAGAGCCCATTGGGAAAAAAAAAAAAAAAGCAAAAGCAAATGCAATCACATTCTAAAATCAACAGTGAGCAACAAATGTAAACATTAAAATGTCAGCTCGGTGAGGGCAGTCTGCTACTCTGCCTCTGCATCCCCAGCACCAACAGGAGATACTCAGTAAATATCTGTTGAATGCACGAAGTTAAAAGGTCAGGAATTTCCTCTCATTCTGAGTACCAACGATATATCCAGCAAAACACCAACAGAAACCAATGATCCTCACCATCTTGGGTACCGGAACCTTGCAACAAGCAAGTGTGCAGTAACTTCAACAGCAACTGCAGGCATCTGTCAGTTTTCAGCAAGGGCATGTAGGCATTTGTACCAAACTTCACAAGGGCATCCAGGAGAGGATCTAAGAATATCCTTAATACATTCTGTGTCCTCCGCTTTTCACTAGACATTAAAAGACACGCCCAAATCAAGCATTTCAAAAGCATAAAGAAATTGTTTTCCAGCTACAGTCGTGGAACTGGTTAGCTAATGATTCCATTGGACAGAATTACTATTAGGGATGATCCAAACACCTAGAACCTATTCGGATGGACCTTTCTGTTTGTGCTTTTTCAGTGAGTTCAGCGATTCACTGGAGAAGAAAGCACAGGGAGCAACACAACTCTGTTCTCAACTCTGGGCACAGTACGAATGAAATCCTATATCCGATTTACTGGCAAATTAAAATGCTGAGACCTCGCTTCCGTATTTCAAAAAAACCAAAAAACAAAACAAATACATGCCAGCCAAGGAAATGAGACATGTTAACAAAAATATATATAAAGCACTGAAGATTTGTGAAAAACTGTTGTCACTAACTTTCGCACTAAAACTTTGTCTAGAAAAGAGATTTGATGTTAATCAAATTAATTGTATTATCATGCAAATGCTACACTACCTAATGAAGCTGCTTACTGCAACAATTATAATCTGGTGACAGTCTGCTCACGTTTCTCAAAATATAGATGAGATTGTTTTATCTTTATTACCTTTTAAAAAAATAACACATTTTACAAAAGGGTAAAATCCAGTAAATGTCTTTACCTAATCTTATGCTAGGACCTTACAACCCATTCTTCTAATATTCTTATACAAGACCTGTGATTCGTGTATACAGTTTTTTTTTTTTTGACCTTCTCTAGTTTAAACCTCTAATCCTACGAACTTATTGTTAATTTTAAACATTTTTAAAGCATACTGCCAATGTTCTAGTTCCTTCCTTGAATACACTGTGATCAATTCCATACCAATCGCTGAAAAGTCTGAATATGTACCATAAATCTGATTAGCCTTTTTAAAAGAAAGTTTTCTTTTCAAGTTTAGAAACACTTACCTATATTGACTCTTCATTCCTTCCACATCTATGGCCAGCAAGACCATCACAGCAACAAGCTTGGCTTCAAGCCAATCAGGCATACAGCAGTTTTCTCCTCCTTAAATAACAATAGTTAAGGTTTGCAAAGCATTATCAAAATCCTTCCAAGATGATGTTTCAAAAATAACACAGCTAAATGATTATGTTTTATCCATATTAGAGAAATACAGCTGAGAAGATATATAGTAGAACACCCCACAGCATGGCTCACTGTTACATACTTAACTGTGAACACAAAGACATCTCTGCATGCCGACTACGTGCCATGCACTGGCCTCAGTGCTGCAGACACAACGGTTCCTGTCCTCACGATACTTAGAGTGCAGAAGAAAAGAGCATTCATCAAAGAATATGCAGAGAAATGTAAAATGATAACTGTAGCGAGTGCTCTAAATGGTGCAAGTAGAGTGTATACTGGGAAGTGAGACAAAGTCACTCTGAAGCAAAGACAGTTGAGCTGGGTATAAAAAGCTGGGAAGGAATGAGGTAGGTGAAGGGAGACATGACCTTTCCAGGCGGAAGGAAGTACACGTCAGGGGCCTCCAGCAGGGGAGAGCACACCATATTCCGGGAAAGGGCTGAGGTAAACAATAGGGGGGAGCACCAAAGATGAGGTTACAGGACCAGGCAGGAGAGGCCAGGGACTTCGTAGGCATGTAACGGGTTTCTGTCTTCATCCCAAAGGCAAGAGGAAGACACTAAAGGTCAAAGTGAATGTGTATAAAGAAGTGGAGGAGACATTTGTTAGATCCAAGTTTGTATTTTGAAAAGAATTCTCTAGGTACAATGTGGAAAAGCGATTTTAGAGGAAGCAAGAGTAGGTGCAAGGTGACCGGTTAAGACGCAATTCTGGCACCTCAGTTGAGAGGTGAGAGTTCCCTGAAATGGAACCAGAAAGGGGATGGACTGGATACAGACACCAAAGGCTTTGCTTCTTAGACCTGTGTTCAAACCCCAGTCCTACTGTTTGTTAGCTGTGGGAGTCTGGGACAGACGAATGTTCTCTCTGAAAGCTTAGGTCATCTTCTATGAAATCAAACTAAATAAACCTATGACTTTCCTTGGGTTTATTATAAAAATTAAATAATATATGCAGAGTTCCTAGAACAACTTTTGGAAGACAGAACTTGGTTAACTGATAAAATTATTTTCCTATCACTGAAAGCCAGTTAAAATAAAATAAATCATAGATAGAACATTTCATTTTCATTCTGTTGTAAGATAATACTCTTCATCTCAACTCCCAAGAAAAATTTGGTTAAGGGATCTAGTTTTCCAGCCCAGCGGTCCAGATACTTAAAACATATTTTTAAATATTCTAATAAATTTGGGGAGTAATTTAATATATTTTGATACAAATTAGCTAGAATAGTACAGAAGACAGACAATACTAAAAACATACTTGTTTGGAGGGCAACTTAGTTTAAAAATGCAACAAAAGGATAAACTTTATTCTTTAAGATGTTATAAATATCATTTAGTTATCAGTAAGAAATCTGTATTTTTTAGAAAATCTAAAAGTTGGTGCTCTCCAAAATAGGTTAAGTTTATAGGTGTTTATAAAAGTGAATTATTGAAACTTGTTCTCTGAAACATTTTTACTCACATTAGCTTCATATCCCACATTTACATATAAAAACTCATTAATGAAGACTAAAATGAAATCAAATGCCAATTCAGTATTCAGTTGCCTATAATTTCTAGCAATCATATAATCAGATACTTTTTGACCTTGTAGGAGGCAGGGATCAGGTAGGGGATCCTATCTGAGAATGAAATGTTTCCAATCACAATGCCACTTTTTGAAGTCCTAAACAATTTTTCACTTCAGATACTGAAAGGGAAGGTTACAAATCAGAAGTTTAGTGGATTTTTAATGATTTCTGATTTCAAGGAGAGCCACAGGATCAGGCTGATAACATTAGAGTGCCTGACCCAGTGGAGGCCACTCCTGCAGAGTTTTCTGCCAAGTCCTCTACCACCACACTAGGGAAATCCAGGCTACAGAACAGTGGGTCGCAAACCCAGCACGTATTAGAAGTCCCCCAGAGGGCTTGTTAAAACCCAGAGGGTGAGCCCTACACTCAGAGTTTCTGATTCAGCAGGTGTGGGATAGAGTTTGAGAATTCACATTTCTAAAATGTTTCCAGGTGCTGCTGATGTTGCCTGTCTGGAAATCCTTCTCGGAGAACGACTGGCAGAGAATCCTTTATACACTCTCCCACCCTTATCTCTCTGAGGCTAGAAAAGTGAAAGTAAGCAACAATGGTCTTAAAGAAACAAAAGGTCACTGGCTATCTTCAATCACCTTAATTTACCCCTAAATTATCACTCAAATCTTGCTACCACGAATTCTAAAAACGGATTGTAATTCTAGAAGATGCAAAGTAATCTATAGTGTCAGAAAGCATACCAGGGTTGGTCTGGGGATGGAGAGGGACAGGTAGAAGTGGGAGACAGGGATTATAATACAAAGAGGTGTGAAAACACTTCGGGGGTGGGGGGTGATGGATGTGTTCATTATCTTGTTATCCTGACGGTTTCGTGAGCATACACAGAGGTCAAACCCATTACACTGCATAGTTTAAATATGTGCAATTTAATGTATGCCAATCATACTCAATAAAGCTGTTTCTAAAATTTGTTACACAGCTGCAGTATACTACTTTGGGATTATTACATATCTTCAGCTTGGTTACGTTTTAAGTAGGCACATCATTTAACTACAAAATCTTTACTCAAAATATCCTTTCTGATGGACTCTCTATGTATAAATTTCTTCAAATATATTTCACTTTTTGGTTGATCTTAACATTTCCAAGTTTTGACAAGCTTTTACTGCTGCTTCCAAACTATATCTCACTTTCTCTATTTCAGAAAGCCTTCTCTGAAAGCTCTCCAACATTTCTGCTTGTTGATGATGCTGGTTTTGTGTGGTTTTAGTTGTTGTTGCTTTGTTTTGCTATATATCACATACATGGTATGGTACATATATATCTACCTAACATATATCCATCCTTATCTCTTAACCATTCCTACCTGGGGTCCATGCTGTAGACAGACAGAAACAGATGGATGCCTACCTACTTTCAGTTCCCTGGATGCAAGTTCATCCAAGCCTTGCAGGATACGCCTTCTCCCTTTCCACCTTAATTTCTATTCACTCGTTAGCTGTCACCTCATCTGGTGACCCCTCCTGACCCCCACAGGTCTACCTGTTCTGGATCAGTATTGCTCACCCGGGTTCCCCATCCCAGTGCTTATGGCTTTCAGGGCATTGCGCTAAGATTATCTGCTTACTTATCAACTCCCTTGCTAGACCATGCTCTCTCTGAGGGTGGGGGACATACCTTTTATCTCTGTGACTCCAGTGTCTGGCACCTAGAAGTAACATTTGATATATGGTTGCTGAATCATCAGTGTAAAATCTACCTGTACTGACCACGTCAAACCCGAAGAAAAAAGCTCCTTCAGGTGTAGAATCTCATTAAAAACACCTGAGCTGAGGAGTCTTTATATAAAAACAAATTTGAATGCTATATGTATTTTATGCTCAAAAACTCAAGTTAAATGTGTGCTTTGGAATTTATTACCTTGTTCTGAAAACTGCCCAGTAATTGATAACTAAACTAAAATTTTATAAAGGCACTTAGCCAAGGGCATTAAGAGTCAAAAATATTACACCCACACACACACACACACACACACCCACACACACACACACACCTCCTTTGCACTTGAGATCAATTTTTTAAAAACTTAAAATAGCATATTATATAAACAGTATATTTTAAGTTCTAGAAATGTTAAGGAAGAAACTCTAAAAATCTTATTTTATCCAATTTTGAATTATTTAATCAGACTTGATGCTGTTATGCACTGAATTATAAGACAAGTTCTATAGATACTTCAGGGAGTTGAATCTATGTTTACTCTAGTAGGGACTAAAATTTATTTACTTTTATAGGTCTAAGAAAAGAATCTCGCAAGTAACAGTACAGAAAATTCACTAGACGACAAAGAGAATAAAACATAAAAGAGAAATGTTCTATGAAGAACAAACAGATAAACTCATGTATTTTGGAAGGATAATTATATAATCATTTAAGACCTATTCCATGATCAGATTAGAGAAATCGGGAGATGAAAATGACTTGGTCTGAGACAAAGCTAGGAAATTTAAGACACGTTAAATTCAAAGGTGCAATTTACCCCAATTATCACTAATGACTTTAATGATGAGGAAGCATTAGAAAGCAGTCTTAACACATTTCCCTAAAGAAGATGCAAAATTGATCTTTGCTAAGTATCTGGTAAAAAGAAGAAACTAACAAACATAATTTTTCTCTAAAATTACTTTTCATAATCAGTTCACACTAAATGTAATGCTTTGAAAACAAACAAAAGATGAACAGATTTATCTACAAATATTTCCACTACCGAGGCTCCAAAAACACATCTGCAGATCGAGCCAACAAAGATTCTATACTTGTAGAATAAATAAATGTATTTGTGCCCGAGTCCTACCCAGGCAACTTCTTAAAACATTTAAAATGTTTAAAATCTCAAGTTCTAGAACAAATAAAGTACAAGTTACGAAACAGTATTTTTACATTCTGTTTATTCACATTATTTGGCTGAAATACAACTCTGACATCCATAAATTGGCATATATTTGGTTAAGCCTGAATCTCGATCTGAAAAACTACTAAAAAGCTCTTTGAAAATGTTTTGGATATATCAGTCCATAAAAATGATTTCGGACTTACCTTCCCAGGCAGGTGACTTAATATACTCTTGGACTAGGTTCTTTACATAAGCATTTAAAGAGGATGTCTCGTGAAGTCCAATGGAGCTACAAGTTAAGGGTCGCCTAAAACAGCTTTCATTAACACGCAGCCAATCACAGAGCTAGAAAAGAAAAGTCATTACTTATTTTAAAAGCTTAACTGAACAAAGGGTTTCTAACTTCCCTAAGCCAATTTTCTTTCCTCCACAATAAACTGAATTTAAATGACTGAACACAACAAAGTAACAGAACATTTATTGTCATGATTGAGTTCCGCAGATAGCTCAGACAGAAAAGTGTTCGTATGTATGTGTGTATATACACACACGTGTGTGTGTGTGTGTGTTTTCTAACCTCTTCAAAGAACTTATAAACTTCATTAACAGGCAAGAATTTTTAAAGCACCTAATATAAAATGCACATTTTGATAAGGTGTTCTAACGAACATCTCTACGAAAAATAACTCATTATGCACAAAAGATTAGTCTTAAATTAAAATTTATTCCAGCTTCATATACTAAAATGAGGATTTATTTATGAGAGAACATAGAATTTGAGATGTAAGTTATAATGAAAGTTCCTACCCTTCCTGCAAGTTTATTTTCTATGATATGTGCATTTTAAAATACAGTTGATGCAAATGTAAGGCCAGGACTTCCCTGGTGGTGCAGGGGTTAAGAATCCACCTACCAATGCAGGGGACACGGGTTCAATCCCTGGTCTGGGAAGATCCCACATGCTGCAGAGCAACTAAGCCTGTGTGCCACAACTACTGATCCTGCACTCTGCAGCCTGCAAGCCACAACCAGTGAAGCCCGGGCACCTAAAGCCCGTGATCTGCAACAAGAGAAGCCACCACAATGAGAAGCCCACGCACCACAACAAAGAGTAGCTCCCTCTTGACGCAACTAGAGAAAGCCCACATGCAGCAACAAAGATCCAACACAACCAAAAACAAACAAACAAACAAAAAGTTAGGTTTAAAAAAAAAAACCCACACACACAAATGTAAGGCCAGACACTTTAAAACTCTTAGAGGAAAACATAGGCAGAACACTCTATGACAAACATAGCAGCAAGATCCTTTTTGACCCACCTCCTACAGAAATGGAAATAAAAACAAAAATAAACAAATGGGACCAAATGAAACTTCAAAGCTTTTGCACAGCAAAGGAAACCATAAACAAGATGCAAAGACAACTCAGAATAGAAAATATTTGCAAACAAATCAACGGATAAAGGATTAATCTCCAAATTATACAAGCAGCTCATGCAGCTCAATATCAGAAAAACAAACAACCCAATCCAAAAATGGGCAGAAGACCTCAATAGACATTTCCCCAAAGAAGATATACAGACTGCCAACAAACACTTGAAAGAATGCTCAACATCGCTAATCATTAGAGAAATGCAAATCAAAACCACAATGAGGTATCACCTCACACCCATCAGAATGGCCATCATCAAAAAATCTACAAACAATAAATGCTGGAGAGGGTGTGGAGAAAAGGCAACCCTCCTGCACTGTTGGTGGGAATGTAAATTGATACAGCCTCTATAGAGAACAGTGCGCAGCTTCCTTAAAAATAGAACTACCATATGACCCAGCAATCCCACTACTGGGCATATACCCTGAGAAAACCATAATTCAAAGAGTCATGTACCACCATGTTCATTGCAGCACTATATACAATAGCCAGGACATGGAAGCAACCTAAGCGTCCATCGAGAGATGAATGGATAAAGAAGATGTCACACATATATACA
The DNA here is from genome assembly GCF_005190385.1 of Monodon monoceros. Classification (NCBI taxonomy): domain Eukaryota; kingdom Metazoa; phylum Chordata; class Mammalia; order Artiodactyla; family Monodontidae; genus Monodon; species Monodon monoceros. The sequence continues at coordinate 4,541,647 of NW_021703781.1, forward strand.
AGGAATATTACTCAGCCATAAAAAGAAACGAAATTGAGTTATTTGTAGTGAAGTGGATGGACCCAGGGTCCGTCACAGAGAGTGAAGTAAGTCAGAAAGAGAAAAACAAATACCGTATGCTAACACATATATATGGAATCTTAAAAAAATGGTTCTGATGAACCTAGGGGCAGGACAGGAATAAAGATGCAGATGTAGAGAATGGACTCGAGGACACGGGGAGGGGGAAGGGTAAGCTGGGACGAAGTGAGAGAGTAGCATTGACATATACACACTACCAAATGTAAAACAGATAGCTAGTGGGAAGCAGCTGCATAGCACAGGGAGATCTGCTCAGTGCCTTGTGACCACCTAGAGGGGTGGGATAGGGAGGGTGGGAGGGAGACGCAAGAAGGAGGGTATATGGGGATATACGTATGCATACAGCTGATTCACTTTGTTATACAGCAGAAACTAACACAACATTGTAATGCAATTATACTCCAATAAAGATGTTTAAAAAAAATACAGTTGATCCTTAACGACACGGGTTTACACTGTGCAGGTCCACTTACATGTGGATTTTTTCAGTAGTAAATACTATGATACTTCATGATCCATGATTGTACGCGTCCTCAGATGAAGGGCAGTTTCTTAAGAAACCAAACATACTCTTGCCATAAAATCCAGAAACTGTGTTCCTCGGTATTTACTCTAATGAGCTGAAAAGTTATGTCCACACACAAACCTGTATGTAAATGTTTATACCAACTTTACTCATAACTGCCAGGACTGAAAAGCAAACAAGATGTCCTTCAGTTGGTGAATGGATAAACAACGGCACACCCAGACAAAGGAATATTATTCAGTGCTAAAAAGAAACGTGCTACCAAGCCATGAAAAGACATGGAGGAACCTCAAAGGCATATTACAGCTTATTGAAAGAAGCCAATCTGAAAAGGCTTCACAACGTATGATTCCAACTGCAGGACGTTCTGGAAACTATGGAGGCAGTGAAATACCTGGGGCTGCCAGGGGTTTGGGGGAGCAAGAGAAGACAGGAATTACTGGGTGAACTGGGGATTTTTCCAGCACGGAAACTATTCTGTGTGATACTGCAACGGTGGACACATGTCAAAGCCCACAGAATGTATGGCACAAAGAGTGAACCGTAATGTAAATTATGAACAGTAGTTAATAATAATGTATCAGTATTGGCTCATCAATGGTAACAATGTACCATGTTTAACGCAAGATGCTAATAATAACAGCCACAGGTGTTGGATGCGGAGGGTACCCAGCGGGTATATGGGAACTCTCTGTACTTTCTGTTCATTTTTTTTCTGTAAACTTAAACCAAGCAGCTATCTGATCAAACCAAGGGGAAAAGACAATAGTAGCCGTAGATATTTACACTTAGCATGGGCCAAGCACAGTCTGAAACATGTTTACATGCATTTTTTCATTTAAACCTCACAGCTCACACCAGATATCAAAATAAGTTCCAGGTGGATTAACCACCATTTACAAACTATACATATCGATCCAATGAATAGACCTTATTTGGGTACTTGAATAAAACTGACTATTTGAACAAACAAAATGCAAAAAACAAACAGAAAAACACATTTATTGAACATCTGGATAAATTAAACACCGCATATTTGAATCAAGAAATTAATAACATTTTTAGGTGTGATAAGGGCGTATTTCTTAGCAGTATCTTCATCTTTTAGTAGTACATATTTCTAGATGAAATAAGATCTGAAGCAGAAGTCCAACAAAAGGAACTGATTAAATAAATTCTAAAATATTTAATCAACCGAATTTTTAAATATCCCATATTGGGGAACTATTTAGCCAACATGCTATATAATATTCAAATGTAGGTAAAGATGAAAAATAAAATTCAAAACAGTATAATCTTAATTTGTTTAGAAATATCATATGTATTAATATATCATTTAAAATCATCACTCCCAGGACATCTCATCCGGAATCGGGATCTGCCCACTAACACTGCCCCCCACCCCCAAACCGGTCCTTCTCTATTCCAGATACTTCCTGCCCCCGTTTCTCCATAGGAACCTCAGCAGCGTTACTGGTTACATCCACTCAAAGCAAATAAGTTTTAAAAACCCCTGGTGACAGATAGCAAAGCAATCATATTTTACATAAAAGGCTAGTAACGAATTCAATTAGATAACAATTTTTCACAAAGTTTTCAAAGACCTTATCATTAAATTATTTTCAGGCTCACCTCTGTCCACAATGAAGTTCCTCGTCTGAAGGACTCCTCTTGTCTCAGTGACATGACAAGAGATGAGACATCAGAGAGGGACACTTTCTCCTGGGGGGGGGGGCAGGGCAGTTTTAAAAAATTACTCATTTAAAAATGTTTGAATCAAACATCACTGAATCAAAATCACTGCAAAAGCAGTCTAGCAGACCACTTACAGTAGAATACTATTTGGTAAATCGAAAGCTACTTTCTAAAAAGAAAACATTACTCAACTTTTAATGGGAAGACATTGACTACAAACATGCAATTATATGCAATTATCTATGACCATTATAGAAAATGAAAGATCACTTCATAAATCTAGTTTCCTTAAAATCGAGGTTGCTATCTTAGAGGTAAAACAGTCACAGATCTAAAAGCAAAAACAGAAACAGCCTGTAAGAAATTACTTATTACTTAAAAGTGAATCTTACTTTTCAACGCTGCAAAAATGACCCCGCCTTAAGAAAACCACCCAGGTCTTTTCATTCCCTGAAGGTTGCGCATCTTCAATTAAGATAGCTTGCTCTAAGCTGGGGGTCAGCAAAACCACTCACAGCCTGTTTTGTAAGTGAAGTTTTACTGGAACACAGCCATGCCCATTTATTTATAAATGGTCTATGGCTGCTCTTGAGTAGTTGTGACAGAGACCGTATGACTCAAAAAGCCTAAAATATATACTAATCCAGCCCTTCACAAAAATGTTTGCTGACCCCTGTTCTCAGCAGTAGTGTTACTGGAGCTCTGTGAAAAACAGAGAATAAAGGTTTTCCTTGAATGTCAATTTCCTGGAAGACGTGCACAAAAAGTACAGAGGAAACCAGGTGAAAGCTTCCAAGAGTCCTCTCCCGGTACGGTCACCCAGCTACCCCACCGACGTTAAAATGCCTACCAGGGGAGCTCCTTAGAGACCCAGCACCCAGGGTTTTTACTGGGAGCTGGTCACACAGACACCCCCTGCATCGCACCTACAATTCCAGACCCCGGGAAGGAAAGCAGGTGTTCAGTAGAGACCACACTGTTTGTATGAGTAGTGCAGGCACAGTAGGTAGGATGGTGGGAACCCTCCTGAAATCCAAGTTCCCAGATGCCAGCCAAGGGCCAACCTTATAAGCAGGGCTTTCTAACGACAGCATCACAGGCCTGCGGTGTTAACTCTTCTATGAACAGCCACTCACTAAGAAAGACTAGGAAACTGGAGTTAACATTAGGAAGAAAGATAAACTCACCACGTCTACCAGATTCATGGCCGTCTGAAGGAGATAGCACTGCGCTGCCCCTCGCAGCAGGATCTGATGTGTGATCATGGTGCACTGAAGAACGTCCCTGACACAGGAGAAAACACACGCACTTCCATGGTCTCAGGACAATTCTGATAGTTTGTGGTAACTGACAACTTGATTTAATATATCTACACTTTCTAACGCAGACAGTCACTGCCAGGAGAATTTCAAAGCTATTAAATAATTAAGGCCTCTAGTGGAGCTCAATTTTAATATGAAACAAATCTCCTTTTAAAAACAAGATAAGGACTTCCCTGGTGGCGCAGGGTTTAAGAATCCGCCTGCCAATGCAGGGGACACGGGTTCAATCCCTCGTCTGGCAAGATCCCACATGCCGTGGAGCAACTAAGCCCGTGCGCCACAACTGCTGAGCCTGTGCTCTAGAGCCTGTGAGCCACAACTACTGAGCCTGTGTGCCACAACTACTGAAGCTCGCGCGCCTGGAGTCCACGCGCCGCAGCAAGAGAAGCCACCGCAATGAGAAGCCCACGCACCGCAAAAAAGAGTAGCCTCTGCTCACCGCAACTAGAGAAAGCCCGCGCACAGCAATGAAGACCTAACGCAGCCAAAAATAAATAAATTTATTTAAAAAAAAAAGACAATTTCAAAGTAAGAATTTTACACTTTTTTGAAATACTTTGTAATCAATATTAATATTTGTTATTTTATCTCTAGTTTCCTACATATTAATGTAATAAAAACAACTTACTGGCCTTATTTTTAAAGTGACTATAATCCAATAGTATGTATTATGGCATATATTTAAATTAGTAATTCATAAAACAAAATAAGTTCAACTATATGAATAGATTTTTTTAATTTACTTTTTTATTATATAAAATTAAGAGCGAAAAATCCCGATGCTGATATTAACTAAAACCACTCACTAGGGATTAAAGCAGAAGGAAAAACAAAATTTACTAATGGAAAGGTACGACAAATAACCGTATGTGAACATACTCAGAGTACATTACCTCAGGGCAAGAAGCCCTTCTATACCCAGGGCTTTACATCTTGGGATATTTGCCAAAGCCTTAGATAGAAACAAAATGGGAATAGCACACCAATGTCGGCTCGTCATCTTCTGAATAAACTTTAACAGGAAACTACCTGAAAGAAAAAGTTTTAAGACGTCATTGTTGCCAACAAGCACGTGAAAAGATGCTCAACATCATACTTTATGTAGAGAAATGCAAATCAAAAACCATAATGAGATACAACTTCACACCCATTAGGATGGCTACCGTCAAAAGGACAGACAATAACAAGTGTTAACCAGGATGTGGAGACATGAACGCTCAGACATTCTTGGTGGAAATGTAAAATGGTACAGCCAGTGTGGAAAAGAGTTTGGTGGCTCCTTTAAAAGTTAAACACACGGCTTCCCTGGTGGCACAGTGGTTGAGAGTCCGCCTGCCTATGCAGGGGGGACACGGGTTCGAGCCCCGGTCCGGGAGGATCCCACATGCCGTGGAGCGGCTGGGCCTGCGAGCCATGGCCGCTGAGCCTGTGCATCTGGAGCCTGTGCTCCACAACGGAAGAGGCCACGACAGCGAGAGGCCCGCGTACCGCAAAAAAAAAAAAAAAAGTTAAACACAGAGTTACTATTTGACCTAACAATTCTACTCCTAGGTATATAATTAAGAGAAGTGAAAGATTACATTCATATAAAAACCTGTATGTGAATATTCATAGGAGTTATTCATAATAGTTAAAAGTGGAAACAATCCAAACATCTATCAACTGATGAATGGATAAACAGAATGTGAAGTATCTACACAGTGGAATATTATTCAGCTACAGAAAGGAATGGAATATTGATAAATGTTACAACATAGGTGAATCTTAAAAACATTATGCTAAGCAAAAGAAGCCAGACATAAAATACAAGGCCACGTATTATATGATTCCATTTATATGAAATGTTTAGAATAGGCAAATCTAGAGAGACAGAAAGTAAATTAGCAGCTGACAGGAACCAGGGGAAAGGAAAATGAGACTTGATTACTTATGGGCAAGGAGTTTCTTTTGGGGATGATGAAAGTATTCTGGAATTAGTGGTGATAGTTGTATAACTTTGTGACTATACTAAAAAACCACTGAACTGAACAATTTAAAAGGGTGAATTTTATGGTGAATTATATCTCAATAAAGCTGTTGGGAACAAAAAAAAAAAATCAATGTCATTTCAATTTCATTCCTTTTTAGTAAGGTAAGTATTCTAGTGCATTGTAGAAATTCTGATAACCACGTAGCTATATATTTAATAGTTAAGGTAAAAGATAAATTTTTTACTGTTGGAAACCATTCATCTGTTGGAGATATTAAAGAAACACAGGATGAGAAGTACCAATGGTAGCTGGCCTCTGGTATCTGCAAGCAGTGATATTAGATCTTTCTCACAGGTTATTTCGTACCTACCCTGGATCTAATCACTGTAATTAAGTATTTTGAGATACAAAAGGATGGTGCTCTATCCCGCTTTCTCTGCTAATATGTGATATCTTAAGGATCTTCAAGTCATAGTAGTTAATAAAAATGTCTGTTTCCTGAGATCATCACTTACAATGACTTTTAAGAAATCCCTGGACGCTCCTGAAAGGGTATGACCTGTATTTTATATCTCCCAAAGTGCCTAGCCCAGAACTAGATACGCTTAGGATATTATTGACAGAAAAAACTACAAAGTAAAAACTGTAAATAAACATTCTACCTGCCCTCCCTCCTGTTGGACTAATTCAGTTCCCATCTTCTGCCTCACAGCTCTCTCATGACACAAGGACGATGGCAACAGCCAAGCCTCTATTGCTTATTCACTCACCACACTGACAGGGTCACACGGCCACAAACTCTAGGCGCTCAAACTCTGGGGGGCACTGATCACCGTCATGACGTGAGATGTGCCAACGTGGTTGGCAAATGAATCCCCAGACTGTAAGCTTCCAAATTCTAGCAAACTAAAGAACGGCTCTGACAGTTATCTTCTCCAGTTTAACCTTTTAAAAAAGTAATCAAAACAATCCATTTTCTATAAATCTGAAGTTGTGATATACAGGTGACCATCTTTTCTCTTTCTTCCCTGACTTTTGAATACATAGTACCACTGGTCATTGGTCACCCTATTTGCAGATTAAATACAAAAGAAAAAGTATATATATATATATATATTTCATAGCCAGGGTCACTTTCTAAGTCACAAAGCCCAGAATGAAAAAAAAGACTCGGAAAGAAGAGTGGGCCCTGCTACTCGGCAAGCAAGATACCACCGGTTTTGTGCTTTGCTTACCAACATAGCCCATCAGGAAGAAAAGTACATCTCCAACCTGAAGAAGTGGGATATTTCTAGGATACAAGGTCTTACGAAAAGCAAGTATTTTTTCCTTTCTTATCTTTCTGAGTCAATATCTATAAAGGGACAACTTTGCCACAATAGACACTCTGTTTATAACTTTTTCCTAAGCCCAGGTTCTTTCTTTCTTCGACCTATTTTGCTCATTTTTGAAACTGAATGGAGACAAGTGGAAAGAATGGCAAACTGCAGCACACACTGCAAAACTGCTTCCATGCTACGGATACCAATACTGGTATCACGTTATATACAAAAGTAAAATTGTGTACTCAGTTTCAATGGACATGTGTATAATTCTGACAAAATTTGCATACTCTGGAAAAAGGAACTATTTTGATAATACTGATTATAATAGTCATAGGTTGGTGCTTATAACCAACATACTAAAAATTTAAGCTAATAAATTAAAAAGAAACTCTTTACTGACACATACTCTTTATTTCTTCTGGAAGAAGAGAAATGTAAGTGACTAAGAACTTCTGTAATTTCAATCCCAGTGGAGAACCACTTCCTATCAGCTGGCCTGGGGACCTACAGACAAAGGGGAAAAAAAACAAATATTTTAAATCTATTTACAAATAAGTAGACTGAAACTAAATGGAATATGGCCCAAATGTCTTTCAACAATAAAACAATAAAACCATCTTCTTCTTCTAAACCTGCATTCTATTTTTCAGTAAAATCTTGAGGATCCTTCTGCTAAAAACATCAGAGATCTTCTAGGAAAACAGACGTGAGTTAGCAATGTGCGACACTAAGCAGGCATGGATTTCTTTTTTAATGACACTTTCTCTGACACACATATATGAATCTTGCCAAATAGTATCGTTTAAAAAAAAGTCTAAAAATGAAACTTTAAAATTATATTTTATTGTTCCCAACACCTAATCCAATGATTTTAAATCTTTAAGTGTTAAATAAAAGAAATAACATTCACAGAAAGACATATGTTAGTAATAAGTAACTTTTGCAAGAGCATTTAATTATTAACATCTACTAAAGTCACATTGTCTTTTTTTTTTTTTGCTATATGCTTCGGCCAGGGACATTATCTGTTAATTGAACACATTAGGGTGCTAGGGAACTGAAGGCATTTCGTAATAAATGTGTTTGTCAGCTCTCAGAAGGCACCACGTTGGTTTTACTGCTTTCCAGCGGTCTAATTGCTTCAGAAAACTATTCAACAGTAATGATTATTTGAAATTGAAAAATAATTGGCAAATCTAGCGTTGCTATGCTCTTTCGATATTAAATAGGACTAAATATTAATATAACTTAGCACAGACTAACTTAAAAATTTTAAAGAAGTTGGTGGTGAGTTTTTTTCTATTAGAGGTATACCAAACAAGACTTGCAAGTATAAAAAAACCTAGTTTTCAAAATTAGACAACATAATTTCAAAAGCAAGGGAACTTTTTGAAGATATAATTCAAGAATACAGGTAATGCTCAAAAAATGAGGATAAGGCACAATACTGACAAACTCTTCCCAGTATCAACCTGGACAAAGGGTAATGGTGTCAAATAAGCAATATGTCATGGAGAATGGCCTCCACCGTCAGATAGGGAAAGGGGGAAGTTAGAATGAACCCTGTGGTAGTGGACTAGAAATGGATGTGCTGGTGTGAACTGATGGTCTTTAATATGGATGGGTGGATGGACAGACAGACACTGAAATATAGATGGTAAGTCTGCTCAGCAGACAGAGCTAAGAAACAGAGGTATACACACACACACACAAAATCGTCATGAGAGAGAAGACGATTAAGCAAATATGGTTAAACAGTATCACTTAGGGAATGTGGATAAAAGATAAATGAGAATTCTTTGTATTATTCTCACAACTTTTTTATAAGTCAAGATCAAAAGTTAAAAGAAAAAGGAAAAAATAAAAGTGTCAAGTGTTGGTTAGCCAAAGCCACTACAATTTCCAAGAGGGCAGAAATCAGGAGTAAGGGAGAAGAAGTAGCTATGTAAGATATCCTTCCCAAAAGGTCAAGAATGGATGGGTTCAAAGTAGGAAAGGAAAGAAAAAGAGAAACACCTGACACAACTACTGGAAGAAAGGCAAGAAGAATAACAAACACAGAAGGGATGACATGGTTAGAAAAAGCTGAATATCTACAAGGCAACGTATATTTATGGAACAAATTCATTAAACAATCTGGTCATACTTCATAATCACATGAAATTTATATACCAAATACATATGACTGCATTGCTGCTAAATAACAATGTTTGTTTACCTGCTGTATAGAGAGCTCTGTGAAAGTGCATCCATTAATGCCCCAATAATAAACTAAAAAAAAAAAGGAAAAAAGTATTTGATGTTAAGTTGTAACTGTAATTTTGAACAGTCAGCTTGCTGTAACTGCATATCCTACACAGGGCTACAGAAGAGCTGTTACAAGCAAAGCTGATCTCTCATGCTGTAGGTTGGTTTATGATAGTCTTGGACGATACCTTAATTCCACCAGAATGACAAAACAAATACTGAATTTTCCCACCTGATAAAAACATATGGAATACTGAGAGGAGAGTACATGCTGTGCTGAGAAGGAAGAAAAGAGTCCAAAGAAGGGACACATGGTGGAAAATAAAGATAGTAACAAAGGAAAAAACAAAAAGATACTCAAGAGAAAATTCAAGCCCCTATGCCTGGAAGATAAAGGGGGAAAAGTGTATCTTCAAAAATATTCCTAGACAAAAAAGCAAGCTTCCAGGAAGTGCAAGAAGGCTATGAGAATGTAGAAAAATGATGCATATTAAAACACTATACATGTAGTTGGACAATTAGGAAAGTTTACTTCAGTTACCCCTAAATGAGTGGTACATTACCATACCAAAGTCAGTGACCACCTGACTCATGTGGCACCATAATATAAAACTTTAAGTCACAGCTGTAGCTCTCACAATCTCTTTGCTTTCTGTGATTTCTGATAAATGGAAGCATAGATGCTAATAACACGGCTCTAAAGGCAGCCTCTGCTCAGTACAGTCGACTGCAATTCATCGACTCAGAACTGGGGGACTAGCGTGACTAAACAAAGAGCGGTAATTCTGTGATTCAGAACTGTGGAAACAATATCACTAACACGCTTCTATACCAGTTTTCATGCTGTTGACTTTTTTGTTCAGAATACTGATAACAAAGAACTACTGGTAATGATGCAGGCAGCCTATCGACAAACTACATTACAGAAAGCGTTCTCCCAGTACGATAGCGAAGTTTAGAGAAACAGGATTTGTTGTATGCAAACCTCTAAAATGTTACTTGCAATTTTCAAGGCCTAGTGTATATTTTTTGAAGATCACATAGGATAAAACAAATACCTTCGCCCCTCATCTTTTGACAAAGGGAAAAAGGAAAGGGAAAGGCTGTCATTACCTCAGAAAATTCTGCTGAAAAGGGAAGAACCCTTGTTTCATAGAGCTCCAAAAAATGGGTAACGCCTTCTTTGGTCAGGATTTTATTTTCACTTTCAAACATTCTTTTATAAATACACAGATGCCAGGATGGGTGAAAGAGCCAACATCCTGTGGAAATAAACACCGAATGTTGACTTCAGATTCTCACATCATGTTGCCCCATGTAGACTATATATTCAAAACTAAACACAAACACATTAACTTCATTACAACACCGCAAAAGTGAGTCTCTTTTTAATCACATCTGAGGGTGTTTAATTACTGAATAACCAAAATAACTTCAGTATTTGGCATTCCATTTTCAGAGAGATTCACTGAGAAAGGCCGCAAGCGAGTGTCATAGTGGCTACAGCGTACAAAAATTAAATATGACCCCACGCAGGTTGAAACTCTAGGTTTGGGGTGATTTCAACCAATTCTTCTCTCACCTTACTTCAATCCATTTTTCATACAGAAACGTGCAACTGTCCCTGCTCCATTTAAAACCCTTGCGTGGCTTCTCAAAACTCAGACTAAAAAACAAGCGAGGCATGAACTGCTTCTGACAACTACTCCGACCTTAACCCGCCTTCCCATACCACTGTGCTGTGGTTTACTGGTTGGGTCCTCTACCCCACTCAGCTGTTCCCATCTCAGGGCTTCTGCACCCAGAGCTGTCTCCTCAACCTCTGTGTCACTCTTCAGGCAGGTCTTTCCTAGCTGCCCTCTCCAAGGTATGGCCTCACTCACTAGATAACTCCATTTCTGCCTCTTGTTTGTTGCCTGTCTAGAACTCATCATCAAAATAACTCCATTTCTGCCTCTTGTTTGTTGCCTGTCTAGAACTTACCATCAAAGCTATTTTTTCCTGGAAAACAGACAAAAATCAAGTGAAAAAGAGTACATCTGTCTCACCACTTTATCCCAGCGCTTAGCATGTATTGGACACTAGGTAAACATCTATTAAGTAAATATACAAATGAGTGAGAAACAAAAAATGGAGTATGTACCTTGGACATACTTTAACTTTTTTGAAATATCCTTTAACACTATTAGAAAAAAAACTCAGCATTTTTAACTCATGGCATTCTATAAATAAATCAGTCTTTTTTTTTTTTTTTTGGAATTTACACCAAGATGCTTGTTCAATCCTTTGGCAGTGATTTTTCAAAATCTGTCACCGCCATTTGATTTGGTTTGCCAAGAGCTGTGGGCAAGACATGGTAATAAGAGAATCATTTTAACAGTAAATGCATAAGTGAAGTCACAACAGGATTCAATTAAATTCTAGCCCCAGGTGGGACTACAGATTCCTACGGTCTGTGAAAAATCCCAGTGTATCAGAAAACAACCATAGCAATCAGCTGAATAAAGCTCAATTCCTAAGGGGTCAAACTACTAAAGTTGTAATTATCTAAAGTAGGCAATAAAACCCATCTACCTAGGTTATTTCTCATGTGTAAACATGATAATGTAGCATTTTATCATTCATATGAATACAAAACACCATGAGCTTGCATTTAGCTGTCTCGTTGATCTAAACTTAATTTCATAAAATAATTTTAAGAAGCTCCAGCTTCATTTTATTTCTCCTGAAAAGCCCTCATAATATAGAACTGATACAGGACTTAAAAACCATATTTAAAATAGCATCTTGGAATTTTCTCTTCCTAAGAAGTCCAACCTACAGAATAGCTGAAACCTGAAGAAAATAACTCTAACAATGAAACAGATACATTAAGAGAATAAGGATGGAAAGCACTTAAAATAAAATATGTAATACCAAAGAGCTCTTATTAAAAATGAATAATACACCATGATTAAAACATTACCAAAGAGCCCTTATGTTTCAAGGATATATACTAAAAAAAATTACAGATGAAATGATATGCTGTCTAGGAATGGGCTTCAAAATCATTTGATGGGGAGGGAGCAGGAAAGGCCACATATGATGTGAGACAGAGACTGGCACGAGTTGATCACTGCTAAAGCCGGGTGGTGGGGTTCATCATACAAACTCTTCTCCTTCCGTGAATGTCTGAAATTTTCTATAATCAGAAGTTTATAAGTTACCAGACCTCTAAATTATAGAAAACTCTGCAGCCATTTAAAATTAAATTCTCAAAGACTATTTAAGGACATAGGTAAATGCATTTGGTTATACTGCTGAGTGAGAAAAAAACATTATGAACAATCAATCCACAAGGTATGTATCTGGAATGTTAGCAGCTGTCTCTTGGTAGCAGTAAATTCATATATTCCTATAGCATGCTCTATAATGAATAAGAGTTAATTATAAAATTAAGGGGAAAAACTGTAAGTGTTATAAAAAAGCAAAATAAAAGTAACTGTTACCATTTTCCTCTGACACTGCATATTCAAACAGATTGTTTAGCTTTGGTAAAACTGGCTTTATAACATGTATCTGAAAAAACAAAAGCAAAAAGCCACAGGAAATGAAAATTCACCATTCAAAACTCAAAAGACTTTTCATCTATTTATACAACAGTCACTCTGTTCCTCCTTACCACCCTGGAGAAGAGGCAGGGCCTGTATACCAATATGTTACAAAGAGGAAAAAATACTGCGATGCTTTATCTAGTTACTGACGTTGCTCAAGGCCACACATTTAGAAGCAGAGTCAGTTCTGAGTTCAAGGCTCTTCATTCTTAGACTCTGCTACAGATACCAGCGTCTAATTTACATACCCTACAAACTAAAGGTAAATCACAGTTTCTAAATAGCGAGGGTCTTGAGGATATACTGATTCAGGAAAACCATAAGTTTAGAAATGCTTTTCCTTTATTGCTCATCCTTGTACCTACATATATTTAGTACATATGAGTAATTCTTTATTTTAGTCCACAAACAATGCATCTGGACTGACACCTCCCAGTGGCTCCACGATGGCAGGCCCCGCACCTTATGGACTGAGAACCCCTACAACAGGGGTTCTCCAAGTGTGGTGCCCAGAATGGCAGCTTATGGATCTCCAAGGAACATGTAAAATATCTGAATTCTCAGGCCCCACCGCAGACCTACTGAATCAGAAACTTTGCAGGCCGGACACTTTCATAAGCCATCTGGGTGATTCTAATGAATGTTAAAGTTTGAGAACATTGCACTAGAGTAGGTAATCTTAAGAGATTCTTCTCAACCTAAAAACTAAGATCCTACAAAAATGAACTCAAAGTTGACTGCAAATGATTTTTCAAGTTTCCATTCTCAGGACCAAGAATGCAAAGATGTAAGAGAGTGAGGGAGGGAGGGAGGGAGGGAGAGACAGAGGGGG
>NW_021703781.1:4560237-4613082 GCF_005190385.1 Monodon monoceros
GCCCGCGGGGCGTCCGCGCAGGCCCCTCAGCAGCGGCACCAGGTACCCGGCGGCGACCTCGCGCGCCGCCTCCGGGAGCGCGCCCGCGCCGCCGCCGCGCGCCTCCTCGTCCTCCAGTCGCTGCAGAAGAAAGCGCAGCGTCTCCACGCGCTCCGCGGACGCCTCCTCGCAGCACAGCGCCCCAAGCAGGACCCGAGGGTCCCGGCTCTGCGAGAGCAGCGTATCCGCCAGCACCCACTCCATTTGACCCGAGCGCCCGCAGGAAGGCGCCGGCGTGCGCTAGTGCGTGCGCGTGCGCGGTGGGCCCGGGCGCGCGCCCGCAGGTAGGGGGCTTGCAGCCCTGCCCTAGTCCTGCTAGGCGCGCTTTGGGCAGGTCTCACCAGAACTGCCTTGGATCTGATCCTCTCGCTTCTGCCCCTTACTTTTCTAAGAGGAAAAGAGGCCCTTGTTAAACGTTAATGTCGTATCTATACCAACTCCATCGATTCCTAATTGGAGATTGGCCTGCCCGAGGGCTTTAAATCATTCAGGCGCTGTGAGGATGGGCCAGAGGTACACCAGGAAGGTGTACTTACGATCACCTAGAAGCTCTTTTTTCAAAAAGGTGCATCCTGGCACCACCCGCACAGAGACTGACACACTGGGTCCGAAATGGGTTCCCGATATCTGCATAAAAAATAAATAACGAAAACCCAAGAATGAGGTAGAGGCCCTGAAAAGTACTCTAGCTATGAGCCAGGGATAGGGCTGAAAACGAGATACCCACCACGACGCTGGCAGTCAAATGCCCAAGCGGACTCTTGCATGCAGCCCTTCGCACACAATGCTTATGCTCCCACATGTAGAGTCCCCCAAATAGTCCACGTGTCTGTATGTTCTGTATATCTGACAGCATCTACTGCTAAGTACAGAAACCTCACCTTAGCATGCACGGTACTGGTTTGGTTTCTAGCTCAATCCTAGGCAAACTGAATCAATGACTTGGGTTTTCACTTTGCCTTCAACCATAGAGAAGTCCATGGAGAAGTCACAATCTCACCTTCAAAGAGCTTGATGTGTAATAAGCATAATGGATAAAGTGTAATTTAAAGTTATTTAAGTTTATTTTATGTAATTTAAAATTATTTAATTTTTAGATTTTTGGTTTTATGTAATTTAAAGTTATTTACAGTTATCTGACATCATATATGCAAGATTTTTTTTCTGTATTTCAGGGTCATTCAGTTTTCCACTGACAGATGCGTAAAGGGTTCAGTTGTAAGCCTACTTAGAATGTGTCAGTAAATATCCATTGCCTTCAACATTTAATGTGCCAATAAACATCAGTTTCCTTCAACATAAATTCTTCATATATCTGTCAAACAAAAATATGCAAATGTCTTGAGCAGACACTTAACAAATGAAGATGTGCAAATGTACGCATCTGAAAAGGTGTGAGTATCATTATTCCTTAGAGAAATGCAAATTAAACCCTCAAAGAAATACCACTTCACACCCATCAGAATGGCTAAAATTTCAAAGATTGAAAACACCAAACGGCTGTTGAGGATTTCCTTTTCTTGAAACTCTGTCTTCCTCTAGTTTTCATCATATAGCTAATTCCTGTTTTTTTCTTTGTCCTGTTTCCCCAGCTGTTTCTTCTCCATCTCTTTGGGGGAAGAATTCTCTTTCTCTTCCTGACCTGACCTGTTCATATGGATGTTACCAGAATTACAGCTTCAGATCCCTGCCTGTTCTTCTCACTCTAAATTTTCCCTGAATAACTTCATTAAAACTATAGATTCAACTATGATTTACACGCTAATGATGAAAAAAATCTAGATCTCCTGCACAGATCTCTCTCCCAAACTGCAAACTTATCTACCTACTGCCTACCAGATGTCTCCATTGAATATCACTCAGGGCATCATTCTCAATCTCTACTTTTATGAAGGTCACCTCACTATCTTCATTCCCCCATCATCATTACTGCACCCCCACCACCACCACCAGTATACTTCTTCCCAGGTATTTCCTATTTAGGGGAATGGCTGTCACGCACTGAGTTGCCCAAGTCAAAAAACCTGGGAGCCAATATGTTACCAAACCAACCTTGGGTCCCCTTGCCTGCATGCAGCAAAGTCAATCTACTGACACAGGGTCGTGGTGAAGGAAAGTGCAGCATTTACTGCAGGGCGTCAAGTAAGGAGTCCAGGTAGCTAGTGCTTAAAAGGTCTGTTACTGCAGGGCGTCAAGTAAGGAGTCCAGGTAGCTAGTGCTTAAAAGGTCTGAACTCTCTAAAGGCTTTCAGGGAAAAGTTTTTAAAGACAAAGTGAGGGAGGGGCATTGTGGGGTGTGTGATCAGCTTGTGGACACTCTTCTGATTGGTAATCGGGAGTCAACTGGTCTGGGGTTTACGTGCTTGTGGGCAGCCTACAGTTAACTTCTCCCACCTGATGGGGGTTTCAGTAGCTGCAAAACAGCTCAAAGACTATGGCTTAGAATATCATCCATAGCCCTTGAGGAGGAACTAAAGGTCCTTGACTTTGTTTAATGGCTAAACTATTATTATTTTGTCTTGCGTGACTGCTTTTCTTTCTTTCTGCATTTTCTCACTTCTCTGATTAAATTTACTCTTTGTAACTCGGGGAAGGCCTAGGAGGCTAAAGGTATTTTTACAGACAAGAGGCAGGCAGAGGACACTGGGGTAGGTGTGGTTTGTTCTAGGAAGGCCCTATAGGGTCTTGCTCAGTTACAAATAGACTTCCCACTCTCTTCTTTGATTCCTCAAATCTATCCATGAAACTTCCTAAAGTTTTTGGTGTCCCCACCTTTCTGTCCCCCACTAACACCTTAGTTTTAGACTCTCCTCATTTCTTACTAAGATAAGAGCAATAACTTCCTGCCTGAGTCGCTCCCCACCCCAATACACATGCCTTATTACTACCAGGATGAGCTTCCTAAAATTAAACCACGACTATCCATAGCCCCCAGAATGATTGCTGAATTTCTTAGCATGACATCCCAGATGCCCCTTGAGGTGGTCCTGCCTACTTCTCCAGCCCCATCGTCCTCATGCCCCACATACACCTGGATTTTGAAGTCCCTAAAACATCCCGTGTGCTCTCACTTTGTCTTTTCAAAAGCCCTTTCATCTTCTGGAAAGCCCTTACTTCTACTCCACTTGTTCAAGACACATGGTCCAATGTCATCTTTCCAGAAGGTAATTTCTTAATACCCCGCTCCCACCACCAACACCCACCCCACCTAAGTGAGGTCACCCTCTTCCAAATTCCCCAAACATCCTAGCATATACCTAACACAGCATTTGTCATGCTGTTATAACTGCAGGTTTACCTCTCTGCCCCCTCCCCTCCCAAGAGCAATTTGAGGGCTAGGCAGGGGTTATGGAGTTATATCTTTTATCACATGAATCCCAGTACCTGCACCTCTCGTTATATCATGCTCAAGAAATGCTTATCTTCTACTCCTCAATGAAGACCCAAGCTACAAGGCATCTCTGAGAATCCCCTCACAATGCACCTAATCATACTTCTTCTGTCTTCCCCAAACTTTCAGTTGTGGTAATAATACTAGCTAACAGTTACTTATCATACTTATGAAGAAGACATGGTAATATCTTTATACTACTGCACTGAATCCTCAAAACAACTCATAAATGAAGTGCTATTATTTTTCTCATTTTACGGATGAGGACACTGAGAATAGGAGAGGATAAGTAACTTGCCTCGGTGTCACACAACAAAAAAGCAGCAGAACTGTCTGACTCAAAGCTGTGCACTCTGCTACATTACCTCCAAACCATCAAGAAAGAGAAGTCTACAGTTACTAACAGGTTTACCGCCTACATAATCTGCCCTCCCAGGGTCTAGCAGACAGTAGGCACTCAGTAAATGATTGTTGTAGGAAGAAATGAATGAATATATGTGTTTCCGCCACAGTTTGTGAACTCCTTGCAAATTAGGATTTTGTTTTTAATTCATTTTGTAGCCTACATGCCAAACATAGTACCAGAAGCATGGTAGCTGCTCAAAAAGTGCTTGAAACTGGGTGAACAAGAATTCAGTATTTTATAGTGAGAGTGTTATAAGTTCATCAGTCAGAAAATTTCCAGGGACATAAGGACTCTTGAAACATGAGCATTTGAAAGCTGAAGTCCTTGTTGCCTGGTTCAACATGCAACAATACACTGCTTTGAGACACAGAGGAGACCCCGTGTGAGACCCCTCACGAAGATGAGGGGTTGCTTTGGAAATGATATGTGAATAGGGTTTACAAGGGTTTTCTTCCCTACCCCTTGCAAGTTTCCTGTTTTATCCATAAATGAATTAGGGTTTATGACAATTTTTTTAACATGTAGTTGATTTACAATGTTGTGTTAGTTTCATGTGTACAGCAAAGTGGTTCAGTTATACGTATACATATATATATATACATTCTTTTTCAGATTTTTTTCCCTTATAGGTTATCACAAAATATTAAGTATAGTTCCCTGTGCTATACAGTAGGTCCTTGTTGGTTATCTATGTTACATATAGTAGTATGTATCTGTTTATCCCAAACTCCTAATTTATCCCTCTCCCCCCTTTCCCCTTTGGTAACCGTAAGTTTGTTTTCTATATCTGTGAGTCTATTTCTGTTTTGTTTATACGTTCATTTGTATCATTTTTTTTAGATTCCACATATAAGTGATATCATACGATATTTGTCTTTGGCTTACTTCACTTAGTATGATCATCTCTAGGTCCATCCATCTTGCTGCAAATGGCATTATTTCATTCTTTTTCGTGGCTGAGTAATATTCCATTGTGTATATCTACCTCATCTTCTTTATCCATTCATCTGTCAATGGACATTTAGGTTGCTTCCATGTCCTGGCTACTGTGAATAGTGCCACAGTGAACACTAGGGTGCATGTATCTTTTCGAATGATGGTTTTCTCCAGATATATGCCCAGGAGTGGGACTGCAGGATCATATGGTAGCTCTATTTTTAGTTTTTTAAGGAACCTCCATACCGTTCTCCCTAGTAGCTGTACCAGACTAGCCGTTATTTTAACCTCAAAAACAGGTGCCAGTATGGGCAGTTGTTAGAGTTGCCCTATCTTCTGTGCAGCAACTACACCCTAGCCCATACATTCATGTATTCATTCAACACTCTCTGGCATCACTTAGACCCCAAGCCTGCCCCGTGCTGTTTCCTCAGGCAACACATGTGTGCGGTTCTGAGGAAGAAACTCTGCCTGTGCTTTGCGTTGTGGATGTGAGTGTCCGGCAGTGGCCTCTGAGGATCCATTTCGGGGGATGCGCCCCATCCTCCACCTCTGGCTCTCACAGCTGACCTACTGTCTATCCGCTTAGGTGCTCACAACACTGGTTCCAACCTATGAATAACTCACATGTATGGGCGTTGGTTGTCTACACCATATATTTTACACCTTTCCAAGAGATCTCGGAAGATGCATATCCTTGATTCCCTTCCCATCTGAAATAGAGCACCCATAAATGTGATTGCTGGGAAGCACCCTGAATTTTAATCCCTTCTCACTTTCCCAACTTAAACTGGATACTGCTTCCCTCTCAGTAAAGGTAACGGAGAGAAGAGCAAGAGAGACTGGGGAGAAGGATGTGTAAGTGAGGGAAAAGGATCCAGATGAACGTTCGCTCACATGTCTCCTCCCTCTAGGAGTGTTTGCATGAGCTCACTGTTTGCTACTGTTGAGAGCCCAGCAGATACTTAATTTGGTTTTTCATGATGCTGCCAGGGAAGCAGTGGGCAGGAACGCCACGACAGGACGAATAGATATCCCCAGAAAATAAGAAATGATGAACATGCTGACTTCAGATCCGTACACAGGGTGCAGCCACCACGGAAAACGTTGTGGAGGCTCCTCAAAGAACTAAAAATAGAGCTGCCATATGATCCAGCAATCCCACTCCTGGCCATGTACCTGGAGAAAACCATCATTCGGAAATATACATGCACCCCAGTGTTCATAGCAGCCCTATTTACAATAGCCAGGACATGGAAGCAACCTAAATGCCCATCGACAGAGGAATGGATAAAGAAGATGTGGTACATATATACAATGGAATACTACTCAGCCATAACAAAGAATGACATAACGCCATTTGCATTATGCAACATGGATGGACCTAGAGATTATCATACTAAGTGAAGTGAGTCAGACAGAGAAAGACAAATACTATATGATATCACTTATATGTGGAATCTAAAATATGACATAAACGAACATTTCTACAGAACAGAAACAGACTCACAGACTTAGAGAACAGACTTGTATTTGTCAAGGGGGAGGGGGTGTGGGCATGGATTAGGAGTTTGGGGTTAGCAGATGAAAAGTAGTATATATAGGATGGAGAAACAACAAGGTCCTACTGTATAGCACAGGGAACTATACTCAATATCCCGTGATAAACCATAATGGAAAAGAATATGAAAAAGAACGTATATATGTATACATATACGTATATATATACGTATAACTGAATCACTTTGCTGTACAGCAGAAATTAACACAACATTGTAAATCAACTCTACCTCAATAAAATAAATTTTACAAAAAGATAGGTACCCAGGGCTCAAAACCCACTGAAAGAGTTCTTCTTAAGTGTATGCATCTTACATGACTATATGCTCTGGAATGAATGGGCTGTGGCATAACCCAAAACTCTGATCTGTTGAGAAGCTGACATTTCTTTGGACAGAAGATGGTGCTATTGTCAATGCAGTGTGCTTTTTCCATCCTTTCAACTTAGTGCAAAGTGGAAGTCAGCTATAGAAAGAAAATAGCAATTGCAGAGCAAGATTTCAGCTGGAGTCTTCAGTGAGCCTCTGAGGGTCTAAGAACGGACTTGACGACATGGAGGGTGGGGAAGGATAAGCTGGGACGAAGTGAGACGGTAGCACTGACATATATACACTACCGAATGTAAAATAGATAGCTAGTGGGAAGCAGCTGCATAGCACAGGGAGATCAGCTCGGTGATTTGTGACCACCTAGAGGGGTGGGATAGGGAGGGTGGGAGGGAGACACAAGAGGGAAGAGATATGGGGATATATGTATACATATAGCGGATTCACTTTGTTATACAGCAGAAACTAACATTGTAAAGCAATTATACTCCAAAAAAGATGTGGAAAAAGAAAGTTTCTGCCACTAATGTTTCTCAAGGGCTCATTTTTTTCTCATCTTTTCAATTATTTCAAATAAAAGTCCATAGAGCAGCAAAAAACAAAAACAAAAAAAACACAATGGGAGGGAGCTGCCTGATAAGCTGCTGAGATTCTTTCTTGCCTTGTGATGTCTCCCCTGAAAGCCCTTCAGAGAATCTCCGCAGACAGAATTGCCATCGCAGAATGGGTAATAGGTTTACGTGAAGGGCAACGTCTAGAAAACTCGAATTCCCTGTGGGGAGTCAGTGTCAGCCACCATTATTTATTTATTTATTTATTTATTTATTTATTTATTTATTTTGCGGTTCCCGGGCCTCTCACTGTTGTGGCCTCTCCCGTTGCGGAGCACAGGCTCCGGATGCGCAGGCTCAGCGGCCATGGGGGCCCAGCCGCTCCGCGGCATGTGGAATCTTCCCGGACCTGCATCGGCAGGCGGACTCTCAACCACTGCGCCACCAAGGAAGCCCCACCATTAGTTATTAACCCGGTATCCATCCTCCCTTCTCCTTTGCCCACAAAACTCTGGTTTCCTTCAGGATGTTGGTATGTTAACCCTTGAGGCAATGTCTCATGCTCACAGCACCCAACCTTCCTTACAGTTAGGGGATGGGGGCTGGCCCTGTGTCCCAGTCCTGGGCAATGAGACGTAAGCGGATGTCGGTTAGGATATGTCTGGGAAAGCCCTTGCTTTGTGATGAAAGGAGAGAGACCATCACTGCCTCAGCCTTCTTCTACCCCTTCCTGCCTGAACACAGTGTGTCCTCTGGACCTCCAGCAGCTATCTCCAACCCACGAGACAAAGGACCAGAGGACAAACTCTGCATTAAAGGTAGCAGGGAAGGAGACTGAGAAGAAGCCTGGGCTCCTGGGAGCTGCTCAACCAAAAAAAGTATCCATTTCTGGACTTACTATTCTAGGAGAAAAATTGGCCCCTATTTGCTTAAGCTTCTTTTGTTGGATTTTCTGTACTTGCAGCCAAGTATTCCTCCCTGATAAGAACTCCTACCAGCTGTATACTATTTAGTATTATTAGCTCAGTTCGTTTTGAGCATCTTACTCTTTCCAAGCTGAGGAGGTTTTCTGACCAATCGCTGCCATCATTCCTGCCTTGAAACTCGCGTTCCCTGGGCCAAGCCCCGCTAGTCCTGGCTGGCCCAACACAAAAGGAGAAGGCTGCACAATTGGTTCTAGACATCCACTGCCCCTTTCCCTTTTCCTCAACTCAAAGGCAAGTGACTGATCAATGCAAAGTTTGTTGGGACTGTCACTACCATCTGATGAATACGTGCATGTTAGCTCTGCCTTTCTAGGAAAAAAGATCTTTACTTGTGTCGGCCTAACCCAGTGGTCCTCATCTTGGTACCCAGTAGAATCACCGGGAATCTTTAATTCCTGGGAGCAGCGCGTTTACACAGAATGTCTGGGCCTCACCCCAGACCAATGAAACCAGAAACCCCCAGTGCAGGGCGCAAGCATCTGAATTTTTTAAAAAGCTTCACAAGACGGTTGAGAAGTGCTGCCTTTGCTCCTGCCTCCCCACTCTCATTATAGATGTTCACGGGAATTAGGGGAGGAAGGGGGAAAAATATTTGGGGAGTAGCCATCCTTTCAACCCTCAGCAAATTACCCTGTTATGAATAGATACTGTCTCATTTCCACTCGAGATGGCCTCGCTCATTTTGCACATGCACAGGAAGAGAGGTATGGAGTGCTGAGCGATTCACTGGCCTAAGTACGAAGAGTGAAGGAGTGTGACTGCGGTCCCCAGGAGGGACATGCCTATTCTGGGCGAACCGGGTCCGTGTCTCGCCTGAGATCCCAAGGAAACGACCGTGAAAGCCACCAAATCTTCCATCAGTATATCTTTAAAAACAATCTAAGAGCTTTTAAAAAGAAAAAAAAAATCACTCTTACTCCCATCTTTCCTTTCCTTGTTGAATTTTCTGCAAACCAAAGGGGTCCCGCGTGAGTGTGCTTCTCTGATGCAGTGGTTGTAGAATGACCCACAAGATGCTTCAATCCATGGGCCTCAGCTGAGTCAGATCTGCAAGACTTTGGCAGGCGGGGAGTGCAGGACAAAGCCTGCTCATCCGGTCTGTTTCTGAGGCAAAGTCAGAATTCTCAGGCCTTCCGTCACTGTCAGAGTCTCACTCTGCTGCTTCCGGCCCAGGGAAGCAATGGCGATAGATTCAGTCACACGAGGATTCCTGTTAAATGATGAATTGCGATTCCATAGCGAGCAGCCCATCCCTGCAGGAGAGGTTGAAGCCCAGGGAGCTGTCGCCAGTGTAAGAGCACTGGAGGGGCCTTGCACGGCTGCAACTGCAGTAAAGAAGGCGGTGAAATCCATTAGCGGCTGTCTTTATTTTGCTAGCCCGCTGATGAGCGAACTCTACAGAAAGCTCTTTCCAACGTATTTTACCTGCTTCTTTTAGCCAGACTTGGACCTATCAGGCCAATCAAGTTCTCACCAATAATAGCAGCTACTCAAGGAGCTTTTCCCGGAATACTGGGAATCTCCTTCCCGTGCAGGATAAGTAGAAGTCCTTAAAGGAGGTTTGGCACATGGATTTAAATGTTTGTACCTGGGTTTAGAGCCAGAGAGCAGTAAGTAGGTATTGCTGATTCCTCATTTAGGAGTGTGACAAGGCTCTGACGGTGAGCTCTTGAGACAGTTTCCAAGGTTTTGCACAGGGATATTGTGTGGTTGATAGTTTTCCTGCTTAGCTAAGGCAGGAGTGCCACAGAGCAGATGCCATTGGTGTCACTGACTTCTGCAGTGCAGTTGTCAGGCTTGGTTCTAGTTCTTGCGCAGGCTGGCACCTACTTTTTTCCCTCACTTGTGTGTGTTCTCACCTGGGTTGTCTCTCTTTGTAAATGTGTGCATACAAGAGACGATTCATTTTATGTGTCGACTTAGAGCGTGTTTGGGGTTGAGATTAAGAGTATATTGGTGGGCTTCCCTGGTGGCGCAGTGGTTGAGAGTCCACCTGCCGATGCAGGGGACGCGGGTTCGTGCCCCGGTCCGGGAAGATCCCACATGCCGCGGAGCGGCTGGGCCCGTGAGCCATGGCTGCTGGGCCTGTGCGTCCGGAGCCTGTGCTCCGCAACGGGAGAGGCCACAGCAGTGAGAGGCCCGCGTACCGCAAAAGCAGATTGCCCTCTCTAATGTGGGTGGACCACAGTTGATGGCTGAATAGAACAACAACCAAAAACCCCAGTCTCCCTGAGCAAGAGGAAACACTGCAACAGATGGCCTTCAGACTTCATTTGCACCGTTGGCTCTCTGGGGTCTCCAGCCTGCCAGCCCACCCTGCAGACTTGAACTTGTCAGCCTCCCTAATTGCGTGAGCCAATTCCTTAAAATAAATCTCTTTCTTTCTATATCTATACACATAACCTATTGGTTCTGTTTCTCTGGAGAATCTTGACTAATACACATGAGTTCCCAAACATGTAAGTATGTCTAAAAACATTGTTTATTAAACGCAGTGTTAAAAAGAACGTATTTGCTGAGTGTTTCAAGTTCATTTTAAAGACTGTTGTATTTTTAAGTTGGAGATCTCATATCTTTCTAATGATGGGCAGTTTTAGTTAAGTTCAGTGCTGTTCTCATTGGCTAGTAAAGATTTCAGTGTTTCTGAGTCTATAAGAGGTAGGTACTCTTTAACTATTTCATTTTTTGCGATCAAGTAGTCAGTCAATCAAGAGGTATTTATAGGGGCTTCCCTGGTGGCACAGTGGTTAAGAATCTGCCTGCCAATTCAGGGGACACGGGTTTGAGCCCTGGTCCGGGTAGATCCCACATGCCACGGAGCAACTAAGCCCCTGCACCACAACTACTGAGCCTGCACTCTAGAGCCCGGGAGCCACAACTACTGAGCCCGTGTGCCACAACTACTGAAGCCCGTGCGCCTAGAGCCCGTGCTCCGCAACAAGAGAAGCCACCGCAATGAGAAGCCTGCTCACCGCACCGAAGAGTAGCCCCCGCTCGCTGCAACTAGAGAAAGCCCACGTGCAGCAACGAAGACTCAACCCCGCCAAAAATAAAATAAAAATAAATAAATTTTTAAAAAATTGTGAGTTTGAGTCAAAAGTGATTTTTTTTTTAAAAAAAGATGGATTTATAAACTGTATAGTTTATAAAAATCAGCATAACAAGGCAGGTGTATCTCTCTCCCACTTTCCCTGTTCCAGCACCTCCCCAGGCTAAGGTAAAAGAAGGGGATAGAAGGAAGCAGACAGCCACTCAGCCTAAGAACATACAGGAGATGTGCTAGGAGGAGGCTGATCTTTTCACCGTAAAAGGTTGAATTGTTTTTTAAGGTCCTCCACCAAGAGAACAGATGAACAGACTTTAGAAAACACCTCTTCTTGCTCTGTCCTATACACACACACACACACACACACACACACACACACACACACACATACCCAGAGCATTCCACCCCTTGTCCAGCAGCAGATGGTGAGAACTGAAAAAGTGTGAACATTCTAACTTCAGGAGACCAGATCCAAGAGGTAGAAGACTTTGGGGGCAGGTGGAGTTGGGGGGTGGGGAAAGGAGAGTTATGAGCCAAAGTGTTAAAAAAAGACAAAGTACAGAGGAGATAGAGAAATAATCCTTTATCCATTCACCTCTCGATGGACACTTAGGTTGCTTCCATGTCCTGGCTACTGGAAATAGAGCTGCAGTGAACATTGTGGTACATGACTCTTTTTGAATTATGGTCTTCTCAGGATAAAACAGAAACTAACACACCATTGTAAAGCAATTATACTCCAATAAAGATGTTAAAAAAAAGAAAATCCTTGATCTTGTTTGCTTGCAACTTGAAAATCTAGGTATTGGCAAACTACCATTAAACCTAGTATTTGGGCAACTTCTTTTTGTATCTAGAGCTGACATGATGGAAACTTAATGTCCCTGTGACTGGGCGGGACCATGAGTTTAGCTCGTGACCACAGTTCTCTGTGAATACGGGTTCCCATTGGTTATGGACTATGGTGGAGCTTGGTCTTGCTTACATTAGGAACCACAGATGGCTGTAGGCAAATGAATTTACATTGCCTGGGGTCTTTTGTCATACCCCTGCAGATGGGACTGGCAGAAAGAGCCCACGTCAGTAAGGACATGAAATCGGGCTTGTTCATCCAGCTCGTTCATAGTGCCTGCTATGTGCCGGGCACGGTGCGGAGGGCAGTGAGTAGCCCTGTCCTCAGGGAGCTTATGATCCAAAAATCTTTATAAATAATTAATAACTGTTATCATAAGTACTATGCAAGAGAAGCAAGAGCATGCTGAGAGCCTGCAACAAGAGGCCCCAGTCTGGTCTGGGCTAGGACTGACTTCCTTGTTAAAAAATATGTCAGCTGATACCTAAAGAATGAGGGGAATTAACCAGTTCCCCAGGGGAAACCCTGAGAGAGGAGGGAGCCCCAGGGTGTGAAGGGTAAAAGAATGGGGGGGGGGGGGGGAGAGATGAGGCCAGCCAGGTGGGCCAATAGACAAGGTTAAGAATCTCAGACTTGATTTTTGGTGGGAAACCACTGTCGGGCTTTTTGAGGGGAGAAGGGGATGTTGAAGGATGTGATCCGCGTGTTTTAAAAGTCTAACCATTCTGTTGAAAGAGTGGGACTGCAAAGGTACAGTGGAAATCATCCACAAACTCCTTAATTCAACATTCCAGGCCTATTTCTTTCTTTTTTAAAATTGGTGTAAAATACACATAACATAAAACCTACCATCTTCACTATGGTGAAGTTGTGCAACCATCTTGCAAAACTGAAACTCTGTCCCTGTTAAACAGTAACTCCCCATTCCCCTCCTCCAGCCCCTGGGAACCAGCATTCTACGTGTGTCTCTATGAATGTGACCTTTCTAAGTATCCCGTATAAGTGGGATCATACAGTGTTTGTCCTTTTCTGATTGGATTATTTCACTTTGCACAGTGTCCTCCAGCTTCATCCATACTGTAACATGTGTCAGAATTTCCTTCCTTCTTAAGCCTGAATGATATTCCTCTGTATGGACATAACACACTTTGTGTATCCATTCGTCCATTGATGGACACTTGGGCTGCTTCCACCCTTTGGCTATTGTGAATAATGCTGCTATGAACACGGGTGTACAGATGTCTCTTTGAGTCCCTGCTTTCTTTTTTTTTAAATTAATTTTTACTGGCGTATAGTTGATTTACAGTATTGTGTTAGTTTCAGGTGTACACCAAAGTGAATCAGTTATACATATACATATACCCACTCTTTTTTAGATTCTTTTCCCACATAGGTCATTATAGAGTATTGAATAGAGTTCCCTGTGCTATACAGTAGGTCCTTATTAGTTACCTATTTTGTATATAGTATCAATAGTGTGTATAGGTCAATCCCAATCTCCTAATTTATCCCCCCCCCAGCCCCTTTCCCCCTTGGTAACCCTAAGTTTATTCTCTACACCTGTGACTTTATCTCTGTTTTGTAAATAGGTTCATTTGTACCATTTTTTTGAGTCCCTGCTTTCAATTCTTTTGAGCATATACCCCCAAAGGCTATTTCTTGAACTCCCTTTTCAGGAATGACACTACACTAAACACTATAGGGGTTTAGAAAAATGAAGATGACACAGTCCCTGCCATCCCAGTGTAGATAGGACAATGCCTCCTCTCTCTCTGAAGGTTTTGGTGGAGTAGACAAAGAGATGGCTGATACAGTTAGAAAGACAGGGCTGGTTAAGGGTATTAGGTTAATTCAGTAAAAGATAGTGAACCACTGAAGGATTTGGTTTTTCTTGTTGTTTTTTGTTTTTGCCTGCTTGGTTAATTGGCTGCTTGATTTGTTAAAAGCCAAATGAAATTAAAAATAGAACAAGCTGAACTGAATTGGGCTACAGAAAAATGGTCTTGTAGTCCATAAGTAGAATGCTTTGGGGTGGGCAAAACTGGAGATAGGGGGCTCAGATCAGAGGCTATGGCACTAGCCCAGGTAAGAAAAAAATCAAGGTCTTAATGAGTGTGATACCAGTGGGGGATGGAAAAAAGGCATTTTGCTTTAGAGTTTGTGTTAGCCATGGTCGAAGCCCATGTGCTCTTGGTTGATTTCAGAATGGCCTGGTCTCCACCCACATGGCAGTCTCCTCTCTCAGGAGCCATCAGCCTCTGTCAGAGGGAGAAAGTCTCTTCCTCCAGGGTTTCCTTCTATTAAGGAGCATCTCGGTCCGCTCCAGCTCCTGCTTCCTTGTGACCGGATGAAAGGCAGCCCAGGAGAGCGCCCAGCGCACACCAGCTCTGGGGGCTATTTGGAGCAACAGCTTTGAAGGACAGATTCTTGAAGCAGGAACTCCCACCAGGCAACTCAAGAAGGCTCTGGGCAGCTCAGTCCCTTTAGCTATTTTTAGTGTGCCTTTTAGATTTAGAAACAGCAGCATTCTGTAAAAACTCATTTTTTCTGCCTCCCCCAGGCAGAAAATTTCAATCCCAAACCTTCACACTAAATGACACAGCATCTGAGCATTCAGGTTGCTTTCTTCCCTCTGTGTTACCTTTCCATCATACCTTGAAGGATGCTAAAAGCTTGAAATCTTACAGTCCCAACTCAAGCAGCAGACAATTGCAATTCATGGGGTCCCTAACCATATTAAGACCATGATGTCAAGTGCGGAGAGGATGCAATAATTGTACAGTAGTGAGAGATACGAACCTCAATGTCCACCCCCCCCAAAGTAGTACCCCAAGTCTGAACATGAACATACTCTAAGTGGTCCTCAGATCCTGGGTTCATCTTAAAAGATTCATTCCTTTTAAAAGTACTCTTTAGGAGTATGAGAAATCTAGTTACAAAAAATTCTACCTTATCCTCTTCACATGGTACCATTAAGAACTCTTAAAAAAAAATGGAGCCATATGACAAGAGAAACATCAATGTTCCATTTACTTATTCTTATTTGTGGGACCCACTGTTAAGAGTCAGATGGCTAACAAGTGTCTGTAATTGGCCACTCTCAGAAGTGCTGAGAAGCATCCAGACGTATAGGACATGGGCCGGCTAAACGCTTAGCTGGGAATATGATATAAATTTATCCTTTCAATTTTTTTTTTCATTTTGAAAATGTCAAAGGTACAGAAAAGTTGAATGAGTGATACACCATTCAAGGACATCATATGACTTTCACCTAGATTCACTGGTCGTTTATATTTTACTCTACATTCTTTCTCTTTCTTTTTCTCTTCATACATATGTATATATATAGATGGATAATATGTGTGAGAATGTATACACACACACACGTCAAACCATTTGAAAGTAAACTGTAGGCATGATACTCCACCCTAAATGCTTCAGTGTGTATCTTCTGAGAACAAAAACATTGTTCTTTATAATCCCAATGCTATGATCACACCCAAGAGTAATAACATTGATATGTTAAAGGAAAATGTTCGAAAAGGGAAAATTATGATTCTTATCCAAATATAGAATGAACATGTGTTAAAGATTTTAAGTCATGAACAGTGAGGGAACTGTTAAGACGTCACAACGAGTTCAAAAGAGAATCCAAAGAACAGGAACATTTGTCGAAGAGGGAGGTTGAAAAGAATGAGCAAATGGAGGAAAAGCTGGCTTCCTTGTGTTGAAGGGCAAGGATTATTTTGCATTTCTCTCCATTATCTACAACCTAATAAGCTGTAGAATAGCTCAAAGGTAACAAAAGGTGCAGAGCCCCCAAAGAGTCAGATAACCCTGAGGGGTGTGCTCAAATAGTTGGCAAACTTTTTCTATAAAGGGCTAGATAGTAAATATTTCAGGTTTTGCAAGCCATGTGGTCTTTGTTACGACTATTCAACTCTATTGTTAAACGAGAATGTAACCACAGATAATCCATCAAGGAATGAGTGTAGCTTTGTGCCAATAAAACTTTATTTATAAACCCAGGTGACAGGCCATATCCGGCCCACTGGCTGTAGTTCGCTGACCCTGCTCTAAAGAATGCAGTTTCCCGCTGAAGCACAAATTTCCTCTAACAGATACAGAAACAAGATGGTCTTACGAGTTTAACTGTGTCCTCCTCAAAATTCGTATGTTGAAGTCCTAACCACCCCCCTGCCCCAGTACCTCAGAATAGGACTGTATTTGGAGATAGAGTCTTTAAAGAGGTAATTGAAATGAGGTCATTAGGGCGGGCCCTAGTCCCATATGGCTGGTGTCCCTATAAGAAAAGGAGATTAGGACGCAGACACATACAGAGGGAACACCATGTGAACATACAGGGAGAAGACAGCCTTCTACAAACCAAGGAGAGAAGCCTTAGAAGAAATTGCAAGAAAATAAATTTCTGCTGTTTGAGCCACCCAGTGTGTGGTACTTTGTTATGGCAGCTGAAACAGACTACCACAGACGTCTTTCACTTTTAAGATATGGCTATCTAATCATGGGTCAAAGGAGTAGGATAGACTAATTTCTCACTAAAGTTGTTTTATCAAATGCATTATCTTCAAGACGCACTTGAAGGTGGAGATGGGGGGAAATTTCAATGTCAAGTTTAGAAACTATAACAAACCATAGTTCCTTCTTAAATACCCCCTACAATGTCAGTACGTCAAAGCTCTTGAGATGTCCTACGGTAATACCTGTTTTAATTTTGTGTCACCCAGAGTTTCTCAAACACAGAGTGCCTGTTTTAAAGATACAGTTCTTTTGTTTTGTTTTGTTTTGTAAATAAGTTCATTTGTATCATTTTTTATTAGATTCCACATATAAGTGATATCATGATATTTGTCTCTTTCTGTCTGACTTACTTCACTTAGCATGATAATCTCTAGGTCCATCCCTGTTGCTGCAAATGGCATTATTTCATTCTTTTTTATGGCTGAGTAGTATTCCATTGTGTATATGTACCACATCTTCTTTATCCATTCCTCTGTCAATGGACATTTAGGTTGTTTCCATGTCTTGGCTATTGTAAATAGTGCTGAAATGAACACTGGGGTGCATGGATCTTTTCGAATTATGGTTTTTCTCCAGATATATGCCCAGGAGTGGGATTGATGGATGATATGGTAGCTCTGTATTTAGTTTTTTAAGGATCTAAATAGACATTTTCCCAAAGAAGACATACAGATGGCCAAAAAGCACATGAAAAGATCCTCAACATCACTAATTATTAGAGAAATGCACATCAAAACTATCGATACAATGAAGTATCCCCTCATACCGGTCAGAATGGCTATCATCAAAAAGTCTACAAACAGTAAATGCTGGAGAGGGTGGGCAAAAAAAGGAACCCTCCTACACTGTTGCTGAAAAGATACGGTTCTAAATAATAAAACCAGGATTCTTGGAACACGCTTCGGAAATGCTAGTGTGAGCGAAAAATGAAGCAGACATTCTGAGAATGTAGAGGTGCCGTGAAGCGAGACTTGGGAAGTGTAGGATTCTGAAGCCTGGAGAAGAGAGCCTCAGTGTGTTCCAGGCAGGGGCAAGAGGGAGACTCTTGTGCCCAAGTCTGTGTGATCACGACATGGAAAGGCTGGATGGCCCAGAGCTGAGTTCTTCTGGTGTTGTCCTAAAGGAAGGATCAGTTATCTCTGTTTTGAGGAGATCCTGAGGCCTCGAGCATCCCGCTGTAGACTAAGGAAAGGAATTTAGAACAGCTGGCTCTTAGTGTCTTCCTCCGGGACCCCCGATGATCACCTCCCAACAGAACTTAAAAGCCCACCGTACGCTCCTTCTGTGAAATTACTGCAGATCAATGGGGTAAAAGCCCGGGTGGTGCCCTCGATGTCAGCCTCTGGCCACCAGATGGCGCGCGGCATCCACAGTGCACGTGCGCCCGCCTCGGTCCGCCCAAGGGCTGGCCCGGGGCCCAGAGGAAATGTGTTTCCGTGTCTCCTCTTACAGAGTGCCCTGCAACGTTTTTACACTTTAGAAAGCTCATCTATAGAGAAGCATGTGAAACAGCACACTGCACAGCTGTGCTCCTGTCCTGTCCCTCCTGGGGACACGTCAGCTGCGTTTCCCCTTGTCTGTAGAGTTTCAGAGCCTTCTTGCACATTTGTTCTCACTGGAACTAGATGTAGGGAGTGTTTTGCTTCCATTTTGAAACCCGCAATCCTGCTGAAATAGAATCTTTTGAAAAAAATATCCCAAGGATTATTTATTAGGGCAGGCAACCACATTGCTGGCGTGAAAACAAACTCTGCCAACGCTTTGTTACCCTGGTGTTCTGACAGCTGACACAGAGGGGTGGAAGATTTTGACGTCGTTCCAAACCTCAGCCCCAAGAGTTAATGATGTTACTCATGCCACTGGGGCATGGAAGAAAGACTCGCATTTTTGGGTGGTTATTGCTTGCCCAGAGCGGTGGAATGAGCCATAGGGCTGAAGGCCAACGGACTCGGGCCACCCATGCAGTGAAATAATCCCCCAGAAATGCGCTGCCTGGAGTGGAAATGAAAGTCAAGTGAACGGTCATTCCAGGGCATTTCCTAAATATTATGAACAGTCATTCAGTCTAAAGTTTGTTTGACTCTCAACGCTGCAAATCTCACATTTGGGATACATTACATAGATACCAGGAAATGACGGGAATCAAACAATGGTCAAGTTCTGGGTCATAAGCAGTGAGGCCTGTTCTTATTTTCTGTTCCAATGACAATGAATAATTAATAACCTAGTTTTTGAATGGAAAGAACATTTCAATAGATGGGTGATGCTTTCAGAAGGGCCTCTGCGAGTCACTGTTTATTTCCTTCTTTCTTTCTCTTTCTGAAGTAGGGCCCTGGAAGGGAAGACAAAAGCAATATTCAAATATGACCTACATTTTTGACCCAATCAGAGACTTGTATGAATAAAGAAAAGCAAACCTTGGCACCTGCATTTTGCCAGGCACTCTGTTCCATGTCTTAAAAGTACTTCAGTATTTAATCTTCCTGACAATCTTCCTGGCTTTGGCCCAGGTTTTCAGATGAGAAACCTAGGTTCAGAGAGGTTATGTAGCTTGCCAGAGGTCACACAGCCAGTAAATGTGAGAGCTAGGAGATGGGCCCAGATCTCTCTGACTTCAAAGCCTGGGTTTGTTCTTCACCAAGGTATTTCATAGACTCACAGAACCTCCGAGTTGGGAGGGATCTGGGAGGTCATTTAGATAAACCCTCTAAATAATGCAGGAATCCCTTTTCCAGTATTCTCCATAAGTTGTAAGGATAAATGTGCCTGAAATCAAAAGCTGAAGCCTGGAAAGAAATAAGAGCAAGACTTCAGAATGCAGACAGGGAACCTAAATAAATGTAATAGATTTTGTTTCAATTTTATTCAAAAATTTAAAATATATATATATACAAAATTAAATACACACACACACACACACACACACACACACAGGGTGGGATGGCTGTAATATTCTCAAGTGTGTGTGCTTTAATTAAAAATGATTCAGAGGAATACTACTATCTCAAAACACCTTCCCATACCAGAAAGATGGTTCTGGTAAAAAGCCCCCTTTCAATACTGGAGACAGTTAACTACATGGAATGAGGGTAGGTGACTGGCCTCAGGCCACACAGCAGGTCGTGGCTGAGCTAGAAATAGAACTGAATGCTGTGTGTCCTAGCTGTGCCTCAGCGCTGCTTGTCCTTGCCACCTCACACTTAGTCCCTTGTCATGACTAGCTCTGTGTGAATTTGGTAAGGAAACCCAAAACCGGGTTTCAGTTTTCATTACATACCGGAAACTTGGCCTGAGATCACTAAAAAGTTCACTATGGTTTGTGACCCTTTCAAGCAGATGGAGCCAGGTTTCTGCCACGTGCCTGCCCCCGCGATGCCAGGAGGGATGCTGAGTGGGAACCAGGTACAATTCCATAGCCTCCGCAGTGCCATGTCCCGGGTACAGGCCAGCCTGGGGTGACACTGGGAGACCAGAAACCTCTGTAAATCACAGCTGCTGTGGAGTTTCTTTCCACTCCAGCCAGGGAGAGAGAGAAAAGGAGGGAATGATTTAGGAGGTGTGCATATTCATTTGCAAAGAAAGTTACGGAAGTTACTAGTGAGATTTATATTGGTAATTAAGTGATAACGGCTGTGTAAAGCTGCTTGAGTTGGAATTCCTGGAAAATACAGGAGGGACTGAGGCCCTTTTGAGAAACATCTTATTGTTAACATTTTCAGAAACAATTTGGGTTTCTATAGTCCTTTGTATCCGCTAAGAGTAACTCCTCAAAACACCCTCGTGCGGCAGGCCCCTGGGCCAGCCCATCTGTGCAGACCCCAAATATGGATCATCTCTTGCGGGGCTTGTATTAGGCTCACCTGACTCCTGCCCCAGGCCAGCGAAGGAAGGTCGAGTAGATGTCCTTCAAATGGCATGGCCAAGTAGGGAATGTCTTGTTTTGTTTTAAATCATTAAGACCCTCTGTACAACCAGCTTGAAATTATCCAGTTTAATTGAGGGCCTTAGGGGAATTCTGAAGAAACCAGGTTCAAAGATCTTGCAAGAATTCGAGTTCAAACTACCATGGAAAACAGAAATGGCTCTCTTCGCTCGCTGGCTGGCAGTGGTGGGCCAAACATCCATGAGGCTGAGGAAGAGGAATAAAGGAGAAAAATATTCTCTAAATATTAAATATATCATAATATATCTAAATATATGATATATACTTTTATGTATTCTAATTATATTTTAATTATATATTATAAGATATATAAATAAATAAGATATATATTAAATATATATTATGAGATACAGGATACGTATTATAGATTTGTGTATATACTTTATAATAATATACATTATCTTATATTTAGAGAGAGACTCACTTATGTGAGCATGACGTGTGCAGTGTAATGAGGTACATCTCTTAAAAAATTGGTCTGTGGTGTTCTTACTTTTCTCCTTTGCCTTAATCACGGAAATCTAAATAAATATTGTCTTAGGACCAAGGGTGGAGGAAATAGTTCCCTACTTATGATGGTTCGACGGAACGATTTTTCGACTTCATGATGGTTCAAAAGCGATATGCAGGACTTACCTGGTGGTCCAGTGGTTAAGACTCTACGATTCCACTGCAGGGGGCATGGCTCCCATCCCTGGTCGAGCAACTAAGGTCCTGCAAGCTGTGCAGTGCGTCCAACAAAAGAAAAAAAAAAAAGCGATATGCATTCAATAGGAACCGTACTTCAATTTTGAATTGTGATCTCTCCCCAGGCTAGCGATTTGTGCCACGATTCTCCATCCTCTCTGGTGATGTCCGGCAGCGAGCCACAGCTCCCGGTCAGCCCCGCCATCACGCGGGTTCACGCCTGATACACTTAAAACCATTCTGTCCCCAGACAGCCACTCTGTTTTTCACTCTCAGTACACTATTCAATAAATTGCATGAGCTATTCAACACTTTATTACGAAATAGGCTTTGTGTTTGACGATTTTGCAGGCTAATAATGTAAGTGTTCCGAGCACGTTTAAGGCGAGCTGGGCTAATCCATGATGTTTGGTGGGTTAGGTGTGTAAATACATTTTCTACTTGCATTATTTTCAATTTCCAGTGGGTTTATAGGGATGTGACCCCATCGTAAGTCAAGAAAGATCTGCATTTTGAATGTTCAATGTGCAGCTTGCTTATGGGAAGTAATGAAAAGCTTAGTTTCTTTTCATGTTTGTCCCCTTTCAGGGTTTTAAAATGCTCTTTCAATTCTTGCGGTCATGTGAGCAGGCTTGGGGATGGGTATGTCTGTAAGCTGAGGACACAGGGACTGCCCAGGACCGGCTTTAAAATGATGGTGCCCCTTGATTCAGGGGAGGAGGGTAAGGGCCGACTCTTCCTGTCGCACCTTTGGGGTTGGTATCTGTTGCCAGCATCTCTGAACAAACCTGGTAGTGCAGGGGACCCAGTGAGGCACCCAGGCTCAGTGGGGACCCCTGGCAAGCACTCCCTGTCTGTGTAGTTTTGAGAGGAAAGAGAGGGCCAAACAGGAGGCACCATCAGGACTTCAGACGGGCCTATCTGAGGCTGTGACAATTTGGGGAACATCCAGAGGGAAGGGGTGGTGGTCTTGCTGGGCCCTGAGGCGCACCTAGGACTAACGTCGTGGGAGGGAGGAAGGGGATCCAGGAATCAGAGCTCAGATGGACAGGCTGACGCCCTGTCAGCACGCCCACTCAGCACGTGGTGAATACCAAACGTGCTCATTGACTCAAGACGGTACTAACTGTCCTCCAAATATGAAGAGAAAATAATTTACAGTAATAACCATCTCATCACACGTCTGAAAGTGTAGCACGCGAACGTACCAACCACGACTGAGCTCAGCTCTTCTCCGTCAGGGTGGATGGTGGGAGCTTTGAACATGCTTGGTGTAGCGGGGCAGGGGGTCTGGGGTCCGTGAGGGTGCAATGAAGCCCTGGGCTATGAGGGAGGATGAAAGGAGGATGACCTTCATTCTCTGGAGGGCATCAGTGTCAGAGATGTAAGGACAGAGAAAATTGGACAACTGGGAAGGTATTTTGTTCTGAGTGACTGATTGCTAAAGATTCATGCTCAAGCCAGAATGTTACAGCAATGCACACCTTCTCTTTCTGGGGGTTTCTAGATTATGTGCCCTAAAAATATAGACCTCCTACACCTGGCTGATTAAGAGGCCATGTTCCCATCTTCCTTCCTCTGCCATTTCCTGGTTGTCCTATGTTTTCCTTAAGACTAAAGGGACATTGGAGAACCTGAAGGTGATGTATGTGTATATCTATGTATTTATGTGTATATATGTGTGTATACATTTATGTGTATATATAGATATGTGTATATATACGCATGTATGTGCATACATGTATGTGTATATGTGTATAGTGTGTATATATGTATGTGTGTATATACATGTAAGTATGTGTGTATATATGCGTATATATCTATATGTATATAAGCATGTGTGTGTGTATGTATGTATGTGCATATGTGTATATGTGTATGCATGTGTGTATTATGTGTATATACATGTATGCGTGTATAGTGTGTATATGTGACTATGTGTCTGTATATAATTATGTATGTATATATATGTATGTGTGTGTGTATATATGTATGTATGTGTGTGTGTGTGTGTGTATGTATATATATATATTTTTTTTTTTTTTGGCCACACAGGGCAGCATGTGGGATTCTTGTTCCCCAACCAGGGATCAAACCCGTACCCCCTGCACTGGGAGCCTGGAGTCTTAACCACTGGACCACCAGGGAAGTCCCTATGAAGTATATTTTGAAGATAATTGCTTGTTGGGAATTTCCAGAGGTGACCTGAATTATCATATTATGTTTTGTATAATTAGTAACCTTTTTCCTATACATTTTTCCTTCCCTTGCTTAGCTAATTCTGGTTCTTCCCAAAGGATATTCGTCTGAAAATTGACGACTGATGTTCAAAAGAAACAGGCCAAAATCTTGGTTCTTGAAAGACTGTAAAGCAAAATTATCTTTCAGGATTATCCAAAGACATACAACAGAAGACAGGATTAAAAAAATGTCAACCGGGCATCTGACCATACAAACACACGCTTACAACGGTGAGCATTCATTGGAAGCTTATCAAGTGACTGACCCTTCATTGTGCAGATTGCACACATGAACGTGTTTAACAATGGAATAAAATGAACCACCACCCAGATGGGTGGCAGTGATTTGATCGCTGGCTCCACTTTTTCCCTCACCCCTGTCCCCACCGACCTTTTCACTGCTTTATGCTCCATTTTAGCAAACACGTCAAAGACTTAAATATCAGGTTTTCACCAGCCCCTCCCAAATTACGTTGTTATCTGTGAGCTTTCTCCTATGCCTACAAGATAGCTTTACTCAATCCGGTCATAACATGAAAAAGAGAGAGGGCTCTCTCCCCGCCAGAGGGCTGCTCAGCCTGGGTACATCACCACATCTTCTACCTTCAGTTCCTGCATCAATTAGATTTCATACTCTGGAGGAGTGCACGGGTTAAACTATAACCCCCCAGAAAAAGATATGTTGTGGTCCTGACCCCCAATACCTGCAAGTGTGATCTTCTTTGGAAATAGGGTCTGTGCAGATGTAATCAAGGTAAGATGAGGTCACGATATTGTAGGTGTGCCCTTGATCGGTGTGACTGGTGTCCTTGTAAGGGGAGGAGAAACACCCACCAAGACAGACACAGTGGGCCAAAGCCCGCGTGATGACAGAGGGAGAGAGAGAGAGAGAGAGAGATGAAATGCCACAGCTACAAGGCGAGAATTCCTCGACTCACCAGAAGCTAGACGAGGCAGGAAGAATTCTCTTTAGGCCCTGCCTGACCTTGATCTCAGACTTCAAGTTTCCACAGCCACGAGACAATCAGTTCCTGTAGTGTAAGCCACCCAGGGTGAGGTACTTTGTTACACCAGCCCTAGCAAACTAATATGGGCGTGCTATGGGGGAGCAGTTGAAGATACTGCAGTTTGAAATCAGATCTGAACTTGAGTCAAGTTTCAATGACTTCCTAGCTGATGATTTGGGGCAGATTCCTCGCTGGGCCTCAATGTTTCCTGAGACCTAAGTGGCCCAAGAAAGGGGAATAATAAGACTAACCTTGCAGGACTGTTGTGATAATTAAATGGGATACATACGTATATCAGTTAGGAAGGTTGTTTTAAAATTTATTTTATTGAAGTAGAGTTGATTTACAATCTTGTGTTAATTTCTGCTGTACAGCAAAGTGATTCAGTTTTACATATATATATTCTTTTTCATATTCTTTTCCATCGTGGTTTATTACAAGATATTGAAGGTAGTTCCCTGTGCTCTACAGTAGGACCTTGTTGTTTATCCATCCTATGTATAGAACAGTTTGCATCTGCTAATCCCAAACTCCCAATCTGTTCTCCTCCCCCACCCACTTGGCAACCACAAGTCTGTTCTCT
The DNA here is from genome assembly GCF_005190385.1 of Monodon monoceros. NCBI lineage: Eukaryota > Metazoa > Chordata > Mammalia > Artiodactyla > Monodontidae > Monodon > Monodon monoceros. The sequence goes on from NW_021703781.1 coordinate 4,585,333, forward strand.
ATGTCTTTGAGTCTGTTTCTTTTCGTAGATAAGTTCATTTGTGTCATATTTTAGATCATATAAGTGATACTGTATTTGTTTTTCTCTGACTTAACTTCACTGAGTATGATAATCTCTAGGTCCATCCATGTTGCTGCAAATGGCATTATTTTGTTCTTTTTGATGGCTGAGTAATATCCCGTTGTATATATGTACCACATCTTTTTTATCCATTCATCTGTCGATGCACATTTAGGTTGCTTCCATGTCTTGGCTATTGTGAATAGTGCTGTTATGAACATTGGGGTGCATGTATCTTTCTTTTTTATAAATTTATTTATTTTATTTATTTATTTGTGGCTGTGTTGGGTCTTCGTTGCTGTGCATGGGCTTTCTCTAGTTGTGGTGAGTGAGGGCTACTCTTTGTTGCCGTGCGCAGGCTTCTCCTTCCATTGGCTTCTCTTGTTGCGGAGCACAGGCTCTAGGCACGTGGGCTTCAGTAGTTGTGGCACGTGGGTTTCAGTAGCTGTGGTTCGCGGGCTCTAGAGCACAGGCTCAGTAGTTGTGGCGCACGGGCTTAGTTGCTCCGCGGCATGTGGCATCTTCCCGGACTAGGGCTCGAAGCCGTGTCCCCTGAATTGGCAGGTGGATTCTTAACCACTGCGCCACCAGGGAAGCCCCACATGTATCTTTTCAAATGATGGTTTTCTTTGGATATATGCCCAGGAGTGGGATTGCTGGATCATATAGTAGCTCTATTTTTAGTTTCTTAAGGAACCTCCATACTGTTTTCCATAGTGGCTGCACCAATTTACATTCCCACCAACAGTGTAGGAGGGTTCAGTTAGGAAAGTTTTAATTGAAAGGAACAAAACTCTACAGGACTAAGTAAAAATGGGACTTCGGTCTAAGAATTATGGGATGTCCTGCAGATCCCAAGTGTGGGAAGGTAGCTTGGTCTCAGGTGTGAACACTGACCAACTCTTCTCCATCTATCATCCCCGCCCCACTCCCCCCATCCGTGCACACCTGCTTCTTCCTCACTCCCTCTCTCTCCCTCCCTTCAGACCAGCAGCCTCCACTCTTCCAGTCTTTCAAACTTGAGCTCTTACAGCTTCAGCCACCAGAAAGAAACTCATCTGAACCACTCTTGGTTTCCAAACCCAGAGTCCAATGGAAGGGACTTAATGGCCCATGTGGGGTGAGATGCCCCCTACCCTCACTCCAACCAGCTGTGCCCCAGGAGCTTGTCTTCCTAAACATGTCTGTTAGGGACGAGTTGGGGTGAAAATCGCAGGAGACAACATATAAAATTGTTTTGGGAGCCGGGGCAAAGGTAACGAGCATCTTTTTGCATCTTTCTGCCTCTCACTCCCTCATCTTTTCCCCAGCCCTCTCCAGTGTCCTTCTCAACCTTCCCGCTCTCCACCCAAATCCATTCCAGGTTCAAGTCTTTATGCGCATCTCCCCTCCCAGAAGCTCCCTCCAGCTACCTGTATCCACTCAATTTTCTTCCTTTTTAAATCCCTGTTACCCTTACACTTATTTTCATAAACATTAGCCCCAAACCTCTTCTGATTGGACCCAAGTCTAGGTTCAACCTGAGGTCAGGAGGACTGCCTTATTGGGCTCTTAGATTCCCTCTGCTATTTAGGGCATCTCCAGGCATTAGGAGCTGCTGGGCAGTAGCTCTGCACCTGTCACAGCCTTGTCGGCTCTTTGGGGGACAGCGGTGCTGTCTGTAGGCTGCACAACCACGCTTCACCACCCCCCCCCCCGCCCGGGACTCCAGAGAGGCTCACGGTGAACCGGACAAAAGCTCTTGTTTCTAGAAACCAGAAGATTTAGACAGAGCTGCTACTCTTCTACATCTGAGAGCTATCTCGCCCCAAATAACCTCAGGAAGCAACCAAGTCAAGTATCTGGGTCCCATTTCAACTCCAGGCTGTTGGAGTTTCTGTCTTCCTGAGGTCCTGGATCCACCAGCCCTTTCCTAAGCCGGTTGGGGGTGCCTGCAGCCTGTTTTCTAACTTCTCCCTGGTTTAGTTTCACTCAGGAAGCCTGGGCTGGCCAGGTGGGTGCCCCCCGGGCTGACACTGATGTTGGGTCAAATGGGGGAGGTGGTGGAGAAGCTTCATTACAAGGACAGCAAATTAGGACCTTTAACAAGAGGAGGCAAAGTCTTGCCTGGGAAGAAAAGAGCACATCTTAGAGGGAAGAGGGCTTCAGAGACTTTCAACCTGAGAAGGCAATGGGGCCCATCTCCACGTGTAACTCCATATATGAACAACACTACACATGAAAAGATGCTCCTTATCATTAATTACTGGAGAAATTCAAATCAAAACTACAGTGAAGTACCCCCTCACAGCAGTCAGAATGGCCATTGTTAAAAAGTCTACAGATGACAAATGCTGGAGAGGGTGTGGAGAAAAGGGAACCCTCCTACACTGCTGGTGGGAAGGTAAACTGGTAGAGCCACTATGGAGAACAGTATGGAGGTTCCTTAAAAAACTAAAAATAGAGCTACCTATACGGAATCTAAAAAAACGGCACTAGTGGCAGGGCAGGAATAAAGACACAGATGTAGAGAATGGACTTGAGGACACAGCGGGGAGGGGGAAGCTGGGACAAAGTGAGAGAGTAGTATTGACATATATGCACCACCAAATGTAAAGTAGATAGCTAGTGTGAAGCAGCCGCATAGCACAGGGAGATCAGCTCGGTGCTTTGTGACCGCCTAGAGGGGTGGGATAGGGAGGGTGGGAGGGAGGGAGACGCAAGAGGGAAGAGATATGGGGATATATGTATACGTATAGCTGATCCACTTTGTTGGACAGCAGAAACTAACACAACATTGTAAAGCAATTATACTCCAATAAAGATATAAAAACGATAAATAAAAAAATAAAAATAGAGTTACCATATCATCCAGCAATCCCACTCCTGGGCATATACACAGACAAAACTATAATTCAGAAAGGTATATGAACCCAAGTGTTCATAGCGGCATTATTTACAATAGCCAAGACATGGAAGCAACCTAAATGTCCATCAACAGAGGAATGGATAAAGATGTGGTACATATATACAATGGAATATTACTCAGCCATAAAAAAGAATGAAATAATGCCATTTGCAGCAACATGGATAGACCTAGAGATTATCATACTAAGTGAAGTCAGAAAGAGAAAGACATATACCATATGATATCACCTATATGTGGAATCTAAAATAGGACACAAATGAACTTACATATGAAACAAAAACAGACTCACAGACGTAGAGAGGAGACTTGTGGTTGTCAAAGGGGAAGGAGAGTGGGGGGATAAATTAAGAGTTTGGAATTAACAGATATACACTACTATATATAAAATAGGTAAACAACAAGGACCTACTGTATACCACAGGGAACCATATTCAGTATCCTGTAATAAACCATAATGCAAAAGAATATATGTATGTGTAACTGAATCACTTTGCTGTACACCAGAAACTAACATAACATTGTAAATCAACTCTACTACAATTGAAAAAAAAAAGAACAACATTAAACCTAAAATACAAGATGTTCAGGTATGCTGAAATTAAAATAGCTTCTTGCTACAGACAGGTTTTCCTGTCTATAAAATTCTAAATATGTTCATTGAAGCTGAACTTTTGTTTTCTCTCTCCCTCCCTCTCTTTTTCTATTTCTCCCTTCTTCCCTCCTTCCCATCCTCTTTCTTTTTGAATTTGTTTGCAATTTCCCATAAGCAACTTACAGAGAATGCTGGAAAAGGATTCCTGCATTATTCAGAGTGTTAGTCTATGTGACCTCCCAGATCCCTCCCAACTGGAAGATTCTATGAGTCTGTGAAATGCCTTGATGAGGAAAACAAATCCAGGCTTTGAAGTCAGGTAGACCTGGATCCATCTCCTAGCTCTCACCTTTGCTGGCTGTGTGACTTCAGGCAAGCTACTTAACCTCTCTGAGCCTAGGTTCCTCATCTGAAAACCTGGGCCAATGCCAACCACCAAATCATGGATCAAAGGATTAAATGAAAAATTATTTATAAAACATACAGCAAGGATAGAGATGGAAGGATGAGTCAGAAAATCTGCTGCTGGGGAAGCTGGGAGGCACCTGCCTAAGGAGAGAAGCCGGGGTCTATAGGGTGTGGCATGTGTGTGGACCGAGAGAGAGAACAAGTTCCCTTGGCCAGTGCCCAGAGGGGTCAGCACTGCCTCTCAGAGGAGCTCCTTGGGTCCGTTCATTTCCCAGGGCCCTGCCCTGCTTCTGTCTCCCTGTCTTTCTGTCCCCTAGATTCTCGTGAACAAGCCAGATCTGTACCTGGGACTTTTGCCACCACGGTGCTGTCCATCTGAGGCCACACACCCTGGCACACGGTGATTTCTCCTGGGCTTTGCAACCTCTAACTTGACTAGATTTATCTCCCCACCCCCATGTGGACTTTCTGACTGTTTTATTCACTTATCCACTTATCCCACAAACATTTTGTGGGATCTATAGGGAGCCAGGCCCTGTGCCATGCCTCTGAGAATCCCCAGCACTTGTGCCCATCTATGTGCCCCAGGATCCTGCTGCGTCCTGTCGGCTCGGGTATAACCCGCACCCATGGAATTGTCCCTCCTTTCCCGGAGGCTGCCTGCTGTGTGGCAGGGGGCCCGACCCCCTGCCAGGAGCAAATCCTGACACTCAGATATTGTTGATTAAATAAACACATAGAAAAGGACTTTTGTTTTTTTTTTAATTACCACTCCTTCCAGATCTCCAGCCCCCTTCCAGAACTGATGTCATCCAGATGACTCTGCACAGTGATGAGTTAGATGCTGGCGGCTTGGGGATGGTGCAGAAGCAAGCTTCCCAGCTCTCAGGCAGCCATTACCAGCACCTCTTAGAGTCTCTGATTTTCAAGTATCCCTAGGGCTTAAAAACGCTAATGCTAGCTCTCTTCCTATTACTATAATAATACTTAGCAGACAATGTGTCCTGCTGCAGACAATCAGTTCAAGGGTGCCCACTCCCCCTGGAGAGGTGGGTCCCCTATTAGCACCGTGTTATAAATGAGCAGCTATGGGATGACGGGGCGTGGCTAAGTCACCTGGACTTTCATCTGAAATCGTCATCTCGGCTCCTGCTTGGGAGGTATATGCTGTCCCCTCAGAGGGCAAACAGGCAGCATTTCCCCAGGAACCCAGCCCCCAGAGGCCTTGCAGGAGGCAGCTGGGCCCCTTACTTCCCAGAGGCAAAACGAAAATCCCGACAGAGATGAGCTAGAACAATCCACTGTACATGAAATTAACCATGGAAACTGTGTAACCCTCAGCTACAGTTCCATAGACTCAAAATAGCGACTTTTCCAACAACAGTGAGAAAAGTTGATGAACACTGCAAGGTTGGGGGCACTGCGGTCGGTCCCAGGTTAGGAGAAGGAACCTGCCCCAAGCAGGGATGGATCCAGATCACCTGGGGTGGTCCAGAGCACCTGAAAAGCCCACATCTCTCACCTGGCGACCCGGGAGAAATGAGACACTCCATGTGCCCAAAGCATCCCCCATACTGTTCCCCTCCCTACACATAGGCTGCAAGGCAGATTATTTCCAGGGAGAGAGCAGAGGCATGGAATGGGAGAGGCAGAGTCTCTGGAGTGATATCCAGGGATCCCTTGGTTATCTCCTCATCAAACTGCGAACAGTCCTGCCCCAAGCCCACCTGGGCCCTTCAGAACCACAGCGTGTAGACACTGGAAGAACCAGAAATAGCCTAACCCAATGCCTTCCTTTTCCAGTTGGCGAAACTGAGTTCAAAGCATTTAAATGACAGGAGGCAGCCCACCTAATCAGTGCCTGAGTTATGTTTTTCATATTAATAATATTGTCAAGATTATTAATAAAGTTGCAATGGATATCAGCATGCCTAATAAAAATCAGCACGTGTTCTTCGGCTAAAATAAAACAGATATGGAAGTATCATGGCAAGAAGGAGTAAAATTAGTGGAAAAGTAAAAAATATGAAAACCACAGTGAGGAGACACAGGGGCTGCCGTCAGGGCAGCATTTTGACCCAGAAAGCACATGTGTTTCTCGTCCCTACGTGTGTTTGCAGGGCTCTGGGCAATTCAATGTAGTGTGAGCTCTGAGTGTTTTTTGACCAAACAGGTCTTAAGATTCCTGGTATAGCCGCTGAAAACTTTTTGCACCATCTTATGTAAAAACAGCAAAATGTCCTTATGCCACCTGAATTTGCACTGCCTGACTTATTTGCCTAGAAACCGGAAACTTTATCTCGTTATGAAGGTGCGAGTCAGAGCCACAAAATGCTGAAACCAGTGTGTGGAACAGGAGATTCTGGAGAGGCTCTTTGAGCGTCAGGCAAGGCTCTGCCCAAGGTCATGGTCGATTTCCAGGGGTCTTTATGGTAAGAGGATGGGGTGCTGCTCCGGGAATCCACATGCCCTGTTCTAACTCAGAGCAGCTCTGCAGATGCTCTAAGGCTGCCTCCGTCTCTGTCAAAAATCCTCAAATGGCAAAACCTAGGTGCTCAGTTTGACTGAGCAAAATAAAATTCCCCTTCTGAAACTGCCTGCTAGTTATTCCAGGGACCTTCTTCCTGTCAATCTTTTATTAATTATTCAGGGGAATTGATTCTGTAAAGCAACACACAGGGAAATGATTCATCTGACATAACTTCCTCCGTTTTCCATCCAGCTGAAACAATTCCAAAAGCCTCAACTAGCCATCAAGTTGGGAGAAAACTAAACTGAATGTCCTCCAAACACACTGTCACATCCCAAGTTGAGTTCTCCAGCAGAAACACTGGCCTGAGCACAGGTCCTGGTACATTCTATGTCCCTTCCCCTCCCCAGGTGTTTATAATGAAGCATGGATTCTGTGAATACATTCTAATACACAACTGAATACATTTTAATAACCAGCAACTAAAATTATGAATAAGAACACCCCAGAGTTTTAAATATATATTTAAAAGATTTTAAATGCTATAAGTTATAGATGTTTAAGTTATAAACCACTATTACATAAGAAACTTAAAATATTAACAAAAATTGGCTATCAAGTTATTACACAATTACACAAATATTATCAGTTTGTGTCATCTTGCTATAATCTATGCCTACTACAATAATACATGTTAATTAGATATAGGTTATCTTACTATTTTTGTTCTGTTCTTTGTTTTTTTGACCATTCTGCGTGGCATGTGGTGTCTTAATTCCCCGACCAGGGATCGAACCTGTACCCTCTGCATTGGAAGTAAGGACTCTTAACCACTGGACCGCCAAGGAAGTCCCTATCTTACTATTTCGAATACTCCAGTGTTTTTTTCCCTCTGCCTCACTATTTTTCTTTCCTGAAAGATACGTATACATACCCCACCCATATATATCTTTTTAACATTTAATTCAATCAGATAAATGTCTGGGAGGCAGAGATAGAAGGTAACAAAAGTGATAGAAGGTTTTTTTAGCTTTATTGAGGTATACTGATAAATAAAATTGTCCATGTATTTAAAGTGTACCCCACACGATGATTTGATATACTTTGTGAAAGGATTCCACAAGGATTCCACAATTGAATTAACACACACATCACCTCACATATTTACTTTTTCTTTTTTAGTGAGAACACTTAAATTGTACTTTCTTAGCAAATTTCTATTATACAATACAGGATTATCAACTATAGTCACCATACTATACAGTAGATCCTCAAATCTTTATTCATCTTACAACTGAAAGATTGCCTTTTTATCATCCTCTCCCCATTTCCCTTGCCCACAGTCCTGGCAACCACCATTCTACTCTTGTTTCTATGCAATCAGTGCTTTTTTCTTCTTCTTCTTTAGATTCCACGTATAAGTGATCTTATGCAGTATTTATCTCTCTCTATCTGGCTTATCTCACTTAGCATCATGCCCTCAAGGTCCATCCACGTTGTTGCAAACGGCAGGATTTTCTTCCTTTTTGAGGCTGAATAATATTCCATGGTGTGTGTATATATACCACATTTTCTTTATCCGTTCATCCATTGAAGGACACGTAGGTTGTTTATATACCTTGGCTATTGTGAATAATGCTGCAATGAAAATGGGTGATGTACAGATATCTCTTTGAAATAATGATTCTGTTTCCTTTGGATATATATCCAGAAGTGGGATTGCTGGATCCGATGGTAGTTCTCTTTTTAATTTCTTGAGAAATCTCCATACTGTTTTTGATAGCAGATGTACCAGTTTACACCAGCAGTGCATGAGGGTTCCCTTTACTCCACATTCTCACCAGCATTTGCTATCGCTTTTGTTTTCGATAATAGATATCTTAACAAGTGTGAGGCGATATCTCATTGTGGTTTTGATTTGCAATTCCCTGATGATTAGTGATTTGAGCATTTTTTTCATGTACATGTTGGCCATGTGAATATCTTCTCTGGAAAAATGTCTGATTGGGTACTTTTCCCATTTTAAAAATTGGGTTATTTGTTTTTTCGCTATTGAATTGTCTGACTTCCTTGTATATTTTGGATATTAACTCCTTATTGGATATATGGTTTGCAAATATTTTCTTCCATCCCATAGGTGCCTTTTCATTTTGTTGATGAAAAAGCTGTGCAGAAGCTTTTTAGTTTGATATAGTCCCACTTGTTTATTTTGCTTTTGTTGCCTTTGCTGTCAAATCAAAAAACTCATACCTAAGACTGATGTTAACCAGATTTTTCTCTATATTTTATTCTAGAAGTTTTATGGTTTGGGGTCTTATATTTAAGTCTTTAATCCATTTTGAGTTGATTTGTGTGTATGGTGTAAATAGGAGTCCAGTGTCATTCTTTTGCATGAGAATATCCAGTTTTTACAGCACCATGTATTGAAGAGGCTGTCTTTCCCCCATTGTATATTCTTGGTTTCTTTCTCAAAAATTGATTGACCATATATGCCTGGGTTTATTTCTGAGCTATCTATTCTGTTCCATTGATCTATGTGTCTGTTTTTAATGCCAGTACAATACTGCTTTGATTACTATAGCTTTGTAATATACTGGTGACCCTTGCACAACACAGTTCTGAATTGCATGAGTCCACTTATATACAGATTTTAAAGATAGATATGTATCGCAGTACTACACAATCCGATCCCCGGTTGGTAGAATCCGAGGTTGCTGAACTGTGGATGTAGAGGAGGGCCAACTGTAAAGTTATGTGCAGATTTGTGACTGTGTAAGGGATCGGCACCCCTAGCCCTTGTGTGTTGTTCAAGGGTCAACTGTAGCTTGAAGTCAGGAAGTGGGGTGCCTCCAGCTTTGTTCTTTTTCTCAAGATTGCTTTGACTATTCAGGGTCTTTCATGGTTCCGTACAAATTTTAGGATTGTTTGTTCTATTTCTGTGAAAAATACCGTTGGAATTTTGATAGGGATTGCACGGAATCTGTAGATTGCTTGGGTAGTATGAACACTGAAACAATATTAATTCTTCCAATCCATTTATTTGTTTCTTCCTCAATTTCTTTCATCAATGTTCTATAGTTTTCAGTCTATAGATCTTTCACTTCCTTGGTTAAATTTATTCATATGTATCATATCCTTTTTGATGCTATTGTCAGTGGGATTGTCTTTTAATTTCTCTTTCTGAGCGATTGTTGTATATTGATTTTGTATCCTGCAACTTTACTGAATTTGTTTATTATAGTTCTAACAATTTTTGGCAGAGGCTTTAGGGTTTTCTATATATAATATCATGTCATCTGCAAACAGACAATTTTACTTCTTCCTCTTGGACGAAAGCATTCTTTTAAAGGCACAGGCTGAATTTAGGGAAGGCACGTGTGTGAAAGAGCATGACGCCATGCCCATGTTACAAGACTAAAAACTTACTTCTTCTCCACAGTTGGCTGCTGGGCGCACTGCATTTCAGGAGCATTTAAAAGAGAAGATTTCATCAGTCATTCGGAGGCATGGGTTTTAAATGCAATTACTGTATTTAATTAGCTGTTTCATCTTCGGTGCCAATGAATTTGGAATTTAATCTCTGATTGCATGAGATAGAATACTAAGCAGCTTGCTCCATCCGAGAGCAGATGGAGCAGCTTATTGGTTGGTGGAGAACGTGGCCAAATTCCTTACAGCCACCATAGATAAATGTCAGAGAGAAAAGGATGGCGAAAAGGCACCGGCTCTTATGCAATACTTAGATATCTTTTAACTCGTATGGAAGACACAGTTCAGGTGTCCTCTTTTGGAGCCCCTCCCTCTGCCGTGCTCTTGCTGGGTGGACCGCATCACCGCCCTCTCCTCAAATACAGCACCTACTCCAGCTACTTGATTGTCTCCACGTCTGCTTTTCTTACAGGCTTATAAGCTCCAAGAGGCAGGGGCCATGTCTTATTAAACTTTGCGTTTGTATCACCGAGCACAGGGACTGCCATTCAATAAATGAAGAAGTGGACGAGCTGTCAATGAACATCAGCAAAGGGCAAGTGTACAAACTCAGCAGTTGATTTAAATAGGTCTTTTCTACGTCTCTAAAGAAGAATGAACCGTTTAAATGATATCTACTTATCAGTCCCTTTCCAAGATAAGCCTTCAGCAAAACCCAATTTATTTATTTATTTTTTAATTTTTTTTGCGGTACGCGGGCCTCTCACTGCTGTGGCCTCTCCCGTTGCGGAGCACGGGCTCCGGACACGCAGGCTCAGCGGCCATGGCTCACGGGCCCAGCTGCTCCGCGGCATGTGGGATCTTCCCGGACCGGGGCACGAACCCGTGTCCCCTGCATCGGCAGGCGGACTCTCAACCACTGCGCCACCAGGGAAGCCCAACCCAATTTTTTTCATAGGTTGGGAGGTTCCTTTCCAGCCCTATAGCCAGACCCTTGTTACCACCCGAGGAGAATTCACAGAGTCCTAGATTTGCTGCGACACTGCCCCTGTTTGCAGGCTGCCTGGTGGATATCTGTATAGAGCAACAATCAGTAAAATCAGGAGATGAGTTTGAGGTTTCTGAAAAGAAATGCAGCCTCAATCCTCAAATTCAGATCACCAAATAAATTACTTGATAACAATATTTGAAAATATATGAATAAAGGTCGGCCATCAAGTTCGAGTGTGGCTTCATGTATCGGCCTGAATTCTACTTTTGGTTTATAGCATATCTATGAAGTTTCTTTTAGCCATTACCGGGATGTAAGCTTCCTGAAGAGAAGAAATGTATCTGTGTGGTTCAAAGCTGTATCCTCAGTAAACTCAACAGTGCCTGGATCGTGGAAGATGATCAAAACTACTTCCTGAGTGACTGAATTTGTTCATGTGGTAGACACTGGGATAGAAGCTGGCTATTAAAAATCGTGAGCTGGGACTTCCCTGGTGGCACAGTGGTTAAGAATCCGCCTGCAAATGCAGGGGACATGGGTTCCATCCCTGGCCTAGGAAGATCCCACATGCCAGAGAGTAACTAAGTCCGTACGCCACAACTACTGAACCCGTGCATCCTAGAGGCCGTGCGCCGCAACTACTGAAGCCCGTGCGCCTAGAGCCCATGCAGCGCAACAAGAGAAGCCACCGCAGTGAGAAGCCCGTGCACAGTAACGAAGAGTAGCCCCCGCTCACCGCACCTAGAGAAAGCCCGCGCGCACCAACAAAGACCCAGCGCAGCCAAAAAAATTTTTAAAAAATCGTTAGCTACTTTCTTGTTTCCAAAAAAAAATTTCAGTGGACCAACCAAGAAAAGAGCATAGATGCCATAGGCGTGAAAAGTCTTTCTTGTAATGATTTTTATCCCCAAAGGAGTAAAAGAAACCCCTAAAATCTGTAGGGAACATGAAGCAAGAAAACCTCCCCCGTCGAAACATGTCCCAAGTAAAGGCTTTCCCTTGGTGCCACAGGGAATGCAGGGGTGCCCCTCAGAGGACTGTGGCAGCCCAGCTCACCCTGGGAGTGGCCTAGCCAAGTCAGTACAACAGAGACCCAAGTGGTAATGCCAGAGAGAAACCATAATGGCAAACGGAAAAAAGGACATGCAGGGCCCCCCAGGCTGAATGAAGCGTATCCATCTTCAGGTGGAATGAATATGTGTAGCCTGTGTGTGGTTTGTGATTCCCCCATATCCCTCCTGCTGCAGAAGTGAGGAGAACAGCAAAAACCAAACAAAAACAAACAGAAACCTCGCTGTGGTTTCTGAAGACCAGGGTTTCCATAGGTGACCTGAGAGGTTTGTAATTTCCGCATGAAGCTATTTGCCAAGTGACTCATTCCAAAGCTGGAGGGAGAAAGATTGATTTTCCGTTGTCTTGGTGGCTAGAGAGACACTGGGGAACAAAAAAGGGGACATTCCAGTTTTTCCTGTGCCCCATCTCTCAGCCCCAGTCCATTTGGGGGAAACGATAGCTCCGGATATGGGGTCCAGAGGTTTAGAGGATCCTTGGTGCAGTGGGTTCAGACCTCACCTCTGCAGACACGAATGACCCTCCGGGAGCTGCAGCCAGCAGAGCACAGACCTGGCACAGTCAGGGCAAAAGCTGGGTCCCCCTGGCCTATGACCTGCCTGTTGGTCACTCACCCTGTGTGCACATATGTGTGTCTGTGAGTGTGTGTGCACACACGTGAGCGTGTTAGCAGGAGGAATGTTCAAGGAAAGAGAGGCAGGTCCAGGCCTAACTCTCAACAGTTACTCACGCTTCAATCTGAGACAAGTCCTTTAGTCCTAAGAATGCGTTTTCATCTCGAATAAGGTGATGGTGAAGAACACGAGGTTCTCCACTCCTCAGAGGCCAGTCAAAGCCCTCTCTGCACTGCAGTGAGCCATTAAACGCTCACCCTTCTGACTTCGGTGCTTCTTTTCTCTCTTTTCCCTGCAGCCGTGTCCCCAGTTGGACTGCCTGGTGGAGCCGGTTGCCCCCAGCTAGGGCTGTAGGCCACTGAAAGCAGAATTTAGGGCTTGCCAGATAGGACAGGCTGGCTCCACCCTCTATACGGGATTTATGTTGATATGCAGCCCCATCGAGGTGTAGGTCACCTGTGTGGTTTCCACCAGCCCGTCTCCTTGTCTGCAGCTGCCCTTCCTATTCACCAAGCCCAGACATTGATGACTGATGCATTCCCACCTGATAACTGAAAAGACTTGTGCTTACAGAAGTTCTCTAAGTGATGATAACAGTAGCCACTGAGGTGTACCCATCACTTTTGTGCTGGGCAGTTGGCCAAACCCACTGCAGACTTCCTCTTATTTAATCCTTACGATATTCCTTAAACTAACTGGTATTATGTCCATTTTCCAGAGGTGGAAACTGAGGCTTAGAGAGGATAAAATCCTGCCCAAGATCACATGCTCTCAAGTGGCAGAGGCTGGATTGAAACTCGGGAGGTGGGACCCCAAAATCCTTGCTCTGAATCGTAGTCACCAAGCTCAGTCAGCTACACACTATCTCAGCCCACGGGGGATGCGTGGAGTTTTGGGAAAGGGAAGAAGTGAAGGACGAGAAAAACTGATTCTGGATGTACAGGCCCTAGGTGAGCGTTAACACACCCCTCTCCACTGCCTTGTATGTGTCTATGTTATTTTCCTCCTGGGCTCCCAAGGGAAAGGGAGTGAGAGTCTAGTTCAAGGCTGTCCCAGCACCATCCAGGTTCTCTGCCTCTGGCCCCGCAGTGACCGCTGGGCTTCTCTTGCTGCCTCTCCAGTCCTGCCAGGGGACAAGTACAGACTGGGGACGGTGGGCCCCGTCTGGTCCCAGTGGAGCACAAGAAGGAAAGCTCTCCCGTGGGCACCCAGTGAAGTGAGGAGAAGAGACGTGGGTCCGGGTGGCCCGCCTGGAGTTGGACTCCATCCTTCCTGCTCATGTCCACGCTGCCCATAGCCTCAATGGCCCTCAAGCTTCACACTCCACTGGACAGGGCACCGAACATGGCAAAGAGGACCAGGGTCTGCCTCCACCCCACGCCACCCCGGGCCCTGCCCCTGGAGAGCCGCAGGCAGCTATACTGAGAAGGGCACAGGTCAGGGCAGAGAGACCGGCTCTCCTCCCAGGCCCAGCACCACCTTGGCCACACCAGCAAACACATTCGACTTCTCTGGATTTCAGATTTCTCATTCTTAAAATGAATGAGGAGCTTGGGTTTCACTAAGTCTCTACAAATTCCTTTCAGCGCTAAGACCCAGTGACTCTAAATCTCTCCCCTTCTGGGCAACCCCATTTCCATTCTCCTCCGGTGAACCAGCAGGGACCTTCTTCAGTGGGGGTGATGGCAGAGCTCCCAGGAGGCCAGGGGCCGAGGGCACGGGAATTACAGAATAGAACGGGGATTATTTCATCATCTGGCCGAGGAGGAAGTGGTGCTCTCCATGGCCCCATCCCAGAGGCAGATTCCGGGGCCACAAAACTCTCAGGGGGGCTTCCCTGGTGGCGCAGTGGTTGAGACTCCGCCTGCCGATGCGGGGGACACGGGTTCGTGCCCCGGTCTGGGAAGATTCCACATGCCGCAGAGCGGCTGGGCCCATGAGCCATGGCCACTGAGCCTGCGCGTCCGGAGCCTGTGCTCCGCAATGGGAGAGGCCGCAACAGTGAGAGGCCCACATATCGCAAAAAAACAAAACAAAACAAAACAAAAACCTCTCAGGGCTCTTAGTGCATTTCCAAAGGACAAGACTTGTGACCCCCCCCCCCCGCCCCGCCCAGAAGCTGGTGCCCGTCCACAGTGGAGGGTGATGCTCACACAGGCGGAAGTGGCTTTTTCCCCCAATACTCCCTCATTGTCACTCACGATTAAGTGAATTTAATAACACCCTCCCCCTGCACCAACCAAATGACTTCTCTCCAAATTTACGATGTTCCAACTGTTGACTTTGTCTGATGAACTGCTATAGCCACTGCATAACAGTCCGGAGGGCTATTGTGCAGCGGGAAATAGCTGAACTTCAAGAAGCTCTGTTTACGTCCGGTGAGAGAGAAGGAAGGGATATCAGCTTGAGGCTCCCTTAACCCACTTGGCTATGGTACTCTTCAAAGTAAAATATTTCAAGATGAAAGTGGAGATCAAGTTACCAGCAAATAAAGACGTGGGGAAAATGAGGAAAGAGATATCACGTGGGCAACGGTTGACAAATCTTTCTTATCCATGGCTCTCGGTATGCAGGGGATGCTCAAGGTGACTGTCCACGTGTTCTTCTGTCTCGCAGACTTTCTTAAAGCAAGATCAGAGAGCAAATCATAAATGGGGGCAAATTCCAGCCGGGTCTTTCAACCAGCCATTTTGCTCTATGAAGTGTCACAAGGTTACAGGATAATAGGAGGGTTTGGATAAGCTGGTGAGGGAATAAGGGCTTTTCCCAAGGATGATAAAAGCAGAGGAGCAGCTCTCTGCACTAAACTGGCTGCCCTGTTTCTTCAAAAATAGGTCCTCTAACGTGCAGAAGCAGAAATTGAAACCTTCTTAAATCCCCTCGAATGTTTGGAACGGAACAAAACACCTATTTCATGAAAGAAATTACATTTTGGAAGATGCCAGCAACGGGAGGCACCAGCTGCTTGGTCACCTAAGTGTTTTTGGAAAAGGAAAAGAGCTATTCAGCATGAAAGATTCAGGAATGTCTGTTGACATATTAAGGAAACAACCTCAGGGGACGACAGCTGACAAAGCTCCAAGAAGCATTACCAAGGGAACAGTGACGCAAACGCGTTCCGTTTTCACAGGCTGGCCCGCTGCCAGGCTCCCTCGCCTGACGGCTGATGTAATGCTAATCCCTATCTGGGTTAGCGTTGCTTGGATATCAACTCAAGCGGCTCAGTCAGCTGCAATCAATAGCAAGCGCCTTTTATAGAAGATAGTAAAGGAAAAAATATGTACACACACAGAGAGAGAGAGAGCTTCAGATTCTGGTGTGCTCAAAACCAAAAATGTGCCAAAAATGGGGAAGGAAAAGAAAGGAAGGTCCAATACAAACCTAAGGAGCGTCTAAGCACACTCAGGTGTCTTCGTGTGCAATAAGGCCAGTTGTCGACAAAAGATGCTACTATTCCATAATACTAGTTGCTTTTAAAGCATAACTAGGGAATATGCCTAATCCCCAGCTGAGCCACATGAGGATGGAAGAAAACAGAAGACATTAGGTGGGAAAGTGAAAATAATGATTTTTTTCATGATTGAATAAATGGGCTGATTCCCTTTAAACCTCTGTGTAAAATATTGCTTTTGAAAAACTTCTATCTTCAAGACCCCTGCTTTCCAATTATTTTAGAATCAATAATAAGAAGAAGAATTATGCAAATTTAAATCAGTCTTGGATTGAATGCTTACGTCAAGTGTCCTCTATAATGTGCTGAGGGGGCACTTTGCATTTTCTCTCTCTCAGGGATGGTGATTTTAACTGTCCAGGAGTGATGAAGAACCCATTTTAAAAACTCACTTCAATTATGCATGTTCTTCTTTCTTTTCTAGGGTATACTTAGATGGAAGGAACCAACGTGGTCTTACAGAGAACACCAACAGCAAAAACATCCTTGGTTCCAAGACTTTCAGCGCGTGAACGATAATAAAAAATCGGGGTGCGGGTGAGAGGGAAGGATGAACGCCAGTGGAGATAGAGCTGTTTTTAATAATAATGAGATGAAAATAATGATGATGACACGGCACATTAGATGCATGAATCAAGTCCACTAGGATGGCAGTGATGTGATAAAAATGACATATTATTCATCTTTTACATGTTTACAACACTTTCCTTCTAAGGTAGGGGAGTTTTTTTCCAACCTAAATGAAGTTTAAGCTTCAGGGAGTCTATAAACCACATGCATTTATATGAAAAGTTGATGGATATACACATATTTTTGTGGGAGGAGGGCTCCCACCTTTCATTAGCTTCTCAAAAGGGTCCAGCAGCTCCTCCAAGGTTAAAACTGATGTATTCTAAGGAGTTAAAAATCCTTCAGGAATTTGATCTCAATTATCCTTCACTTCCCAGTGAGATCATTTATTTACAATTAGAGAAAGTGGGATATTGAGAGGCTGAGTTGCTTGCCCAAGGTCAATGAAGGGGTCCGGTCTATTATTATCTGTGACCCTAGATCAGATGGTCCCCTTGCATGAGTTTCTGTGGCATGTCCATTAGTCAGGAATGTCCCTTTAGAGCACTACTCACAAGGGAATGACCAGAGGAAGCTCGGATGCCTGCTGATGAGGTCAGTTTCAACTCAACTGATCCGCCCCATTCTCCATGCTTTCCCATGCCCGCCCACTCCGCCCTCTCCACCCTCCCACTACCCGAAGTCTCCTTTCAGTGAGGCCAAGGCTAAGGAGAAGACTCAACTGCAGTATTTCAACATTTTAACAGTCTCCCGTGAGAATGTAATTTTAGTACCACCTTTCTTTGATAAGGCAATGTTTGCTTCAGAATCTTGAAACCCTTCCTATCTGGCAGAAAGGATACAGAACAGGAAACTAGGGCACACAGATAGGAGGGAACTTCCCAGCATTGTAGAAAATAGGATGCAAATTTAGTTCTCCAGACTCACAGCCTGGTCTGTTCTACATTGACTTAGAGCAGCTCAGCCTAGGAATCGAGCAGTGCGTTCTCCAATTCTTCCTGCCTGAGAAGAGGAGTCAGATAGCACAGGAAAGTCCTCAGGTAGGGAGCTGAGAGAATAAAGTGGACTGGGGGCTTCCCTGGTGGCGCAGTGGTTGAGAGTCCGCCTGCCGATGCAGGGGACGCGGGTTCGTGCCCCGGTCCGCGAAGATCCCACATGCCGCGGAGCGGCTGGGCCCGTGAGCCATGGCCGCTGAGCCTGCGCGTCCGGAGCCTGTGCTCCGCAACGGGAGAGGCCACAACAGTGAGAGGCCCGCGTATCGCAAAAAACAAAACAAAACAAAACAAAACAAAAAAACAAGAAAGTGGACTGGAAGACATGAGAGTGGGGATTTTTAATATTAAGAATTGTAACATTTGATGCCATTTTACCATTATAAAATAATATTTGTTCATTGTGGAAACTCTGGAAAAAAGCAAAAGTGAAAAGAAGAGGAAGGAAAAAAATTATCTGTAAGCCCATTTCTCCCAGATATGATCCTAAATGAACAAATTTCCTCGTTGTTAAGACCACTTCCTCCTCTTCCTAACTGTGACCCTGAAGGCACAGACTCTTGGTTTCTTTGGGAGGAAGATGCAGATTTGATAAAACCTTTTTTGCATGTCTCCCAGGGTTGCTACACAGCTCAGATAAGATTATGGATTCGAAAGTGAGAAAACTTATTTGTAAATCACAGATATCTATGTTATCAATATAAGGACTTCATACTGTTAACCTTAGAGGTTGCGTCGTCACCACTGTACTCACAGCTGCTAAAACTATCCCCTTAAAAACACTGCTTCTCATGTTCATCTCCTGCTTCAGAACTTACCGTGGATGCCTTTGGCCCCTTATTCAAATCCAAGTGTCCCTGGTCAGACTTTTCTCAGTCCAGAACCCAATCTCGTCTTTGGTACCACAAACTATGATCATTGACACCATTGACACCAATTCTACTCCATCCAGGTAAATCTTAACAACACTGGCCCACAAATCGTTTTATATTTTGAAACTTTCCATACGCTTTCCCTCATATATGACATTTTAGCCCACCTTAAAATGCAGATCACTTTTAATGCTTCATTTCATGTCATTTCCATCAAAAGATGGCATGCTGAGGAAAATGGGTAACCTACTCGGAGCTAGTTTTATACATGATCATTACATGACATGTCACTTAAATTCACATCCATCTTGTGATTTTTCTCTTGCAAACTTTTGTTTTCATTCCCTACATCCTTTTCTAAAATGCTTAAAAAATAGATTTTTACAAAACATGGGATATGAATGTCATTTGTTGTGTATGAATTTGCTAAGAAATCGGGTGTACCACAGCTGTTATTTTTTTCCACATATCCTACTCAATCTGTCATGCATTTACTATGTTTTATAAATATGTGACATATTTGGAAATATATTGTTCACATATCTTTCATGTTTTCCATTCAAGCCATGCTAAAAATATAGTATCAGTTTGTCAACATCTTGCAAAGAAGACAAGATCTCCTCATTTGAAAATTCTAAGAGAGTCCAGAGTCCAGGCCAGGCAGTCATTCCAAGAGATTTCGCTTCCTGTTTCTCACTTTGCCATGTTTGGCGATGGCCCTGTGTCAGGTAGAAGTTGTGCTTTAAGCGTCTCGGGTACAAAAATGTCTGAAGTGTGTGACTCAAGAGCAAGGTGGTTTACTTAGACCGCTTCATGTCCTAGAATGCGTGTGCAACTGCACATAGGAACACAGGCAAAGTAACGGTCTCGGTTCTCTCAGGTTCTTTCTGCTGATTCAGCAACATCTCACGGAGATAGTGCTGTTGGGACGTTTCCATTAACTAAAACGCTCTGAGGTGTGCAAATCATAAAATGAGCTGGCTTCCAGATCATTAAAGATGCTTGTTTGCTTTTCCGTGTATATGACCACAGCCCTGGATGGAGGTTAAGTCATGTAGTTCCCCGGAGAGTTTAGAATCCAGGCATGGCCTTGTGTGTCTGTAACGCTTGACTTGGGGAACTCAGGAGGGGATGGGAGACATGGAGGGTAGAATCTAAATACCAGTTCTTTAAAAAAAACAAAAACAAACATACTTGTTCTTTCTTGGTCAAAAGAATAAAGCAGTGGTTAAACCAGGAAAGCGAGTAGGAGTTCTTCAACTTTTTAAAAATTATCTTCAATTTTATAAAGTACGTCTGTCAGTTTCTTTTAAATAAGGGCAAGATGAGCCTAAGAAACCCATCCTCTAGATCTCATATTTTCATTAGATAGAACCATTGCAATGACAACCACGATCATTACACTGTTATTATTTATTACATGTTTATTTCCTACATTAATCGGATCTTAACACATTAGCAGTCAACTCTTTCCTTGCAGGAGGAAGCCTGCTCAGGGGGCCCTCGCTCTGCAAAGCTGCCTCCCCAGCCTGGACCGTATCAGCATTTGTTCTGCACAGCTGCACGGCTCAGGCTGGCCCCAGACTCCCCACTATCTATCTCTCTCCCTTCCTTAGTGTGCCTGGTACAGACACACAGGGGACCAGGGGATAATGGAAGTTGGCTGTGGATGCTACAGAAGAGATTTTTTTTAATTTAATTTTTATTTTATATTGGAGGATAGCTGATTTACAATGATGTTAGTTTCAGGTGTCCAGCAAAGTGATTCAGTTTTATATATATATATATATATATATATATATATATATATATATATATCCATTCTTTTTCAGATTCCTTTTCCCATATAGGTTATTACAGAGTATTGAGTAGAGTTCCCTGTGCTCTACAGTAGGTCCTTGTTGGTTACCTATTTTACATATAGTAGTGTGTATATGTTAATCCCAACCTCCTAATTTATCCCTCCCCGCCACCCGTCTTTCCCCTTTGGTAACCATAAGTTTGTTTTCGAAATCTCTGAGTCTGTTTCTGTTTTGTAGATGAGTTCATTTGTATCCTTTTTTTAAGACTCCACATAGAAGTGATCTCATATGGTATTTGTCTTTCTCTGTCTGACTTACTTCACTTTGTGTGATCATCTCTAGGTCCATCCATGCAGAAGAGGTTATTGATCTAGAGCTCAACTTCGGGGTAAAACTTTGAAGGAAGTTCAGAACGGGTTCTTTCTAACGTTTGCCCAGAAAGGGCATCATCCCCGAGTTTATGGGAGACGCTTGGGCTGTCTCTTGAGTGCCTCCCTGCTTATCACTGAAAAAAAAAAAAACCCTGTTGGTTATGTGATCACATGTCCACCTTTTGAGATAGCAGTATATTATTAATCACCAGCTCCTTAGCAATCGGCATCAGGACAATAAAACCTTTGTACCCACGGTTTGTTCTTTCAAAGCCTTTTCGGCCCATCGTCATTTTGCCTGTCAGCAACCCCACAAGGAAAGGCGGGTCCTATTTCCCCCACTTTCCAGGTGGGGAAAGCTCACACGGCTTTTAGAGGAGGAGCTGGAACGGAACCTAGCTTTCCCAGCTCGTTTTTCTTTCCTTTCAGCCACAGACTCTTTGGATTGTGACCTATCCGCACTTCCTTCCACCTCAACCCATGAAGACCTATGGAGGACAAAAAACAGAACACCTTTTTTTCAGAGTGTGCTCTGGAAGAAACTTTGTGTCTTGAAAATATTAATTTATTGACAGTCACTAAATTCTCAGTGTCCATGAATTATTTTTCTATTGTTTGCCTAATGCTCTGCTAAGCGTAATGACAGATCAAAATATATAAGACAACCTCCCTATTCTGAAGTAGCTTATCGTCGAAGACAGATTGTAAGATGACCTCCAAGGCCCCTTGTTCTTGTGTAATCTCCCCCTCTTGAGGGTGAGCAAGGCCTTAATTTGCTTCTAGCCAATAGGATCCAGCAAAGATCATAGGATATTATTCCTGTGATTTCATTATGTTATGTGGCAAAGGTGAAGGGATTTTGCAGATGTAATTAAGATCTCTAGTCAGTTGCTGTAAGTTAATCGAAAGAGAGATTATCATGGGTGGGTCTGACCTAATCAGATGAGCCCTTTAAAAGAAGGTCTAGAGGTCAGAGACTCAAAGCAGCATGTTCTCTCTCTCCCTTGCTGGCCTTGAAGAAAAACTGCCAGGAGATCTACACCTTCACGGAAATGAATTCTGCCCTATGAACTTGGCCAAAGATGCTGAGCCTGGCTGGGACCCCAGCTCCAGGTGACAGGCTGATGGCAGACTCCTGAGACCCTGGGCAGAGGACACAGCTAACCTGTGGTGGCTGTGACCTCATAAATGTATGTGGCTTTAAGCTGCTAAATTTGTGGTAATTTGTTCCACAGCAATAAAAAATGAACGCATTTATGATCTAGGAAGGGGTTACTACTCAAGAGAACTTAGTTAAGTATCTGTAAAGCCTAAGATTTGTAAAAAAAAAAGAATTTTTTTTTTAACTTCTTGGAGCATTACACAAATAAGATGTAGAGGTGATATGTAACGCTAATAATTATACCATGGTAATAAAAGCAGTCTTGTCATTTAGAAACAATAGTGACAGCTGTATCTTCTCTCCCTGTCTGTCTTTGTCTCATACACAGAGTATATAATCAACCAACTGCTTATACGAAGATCCTTTTAGTACCATTAGCAATCACATTTAGAAACACCAGATAACTATTCCAAGAAGGCATTTTTTTTTCATCTTTATTGGAGTATAATTGCTTTACAGTGTTGTGTTAGTTTCTGCTGTACAACAAAGTGAATCAGCTAGACGTATACATACATCCCCATATCTCCTCCCTCTTGTGTCTCCCTCCCACCCTCCCTATCCCACCCCTCTAGGTGGTCACAAAGCACCGAGCTGATCTCCCTGTGCTATGCGGCTGCTTCCCACTAGCTAGCTATTTCACATTTGGTAGTGTATATATGTCCATGCCACTCTCTCGCTTTGTCCCAGCTTCTCCTTCCCCTTCCAAAGCATTTTAAATTTCTCTCACGGCCCGAGCTGTCACCTTGGAGAGGAAGAGTTGGGTTCCGTGCCAAATCACAGGAAAAGATTTCTCTGGAACGCCAGGATTTCCACAGGTGCCCATTCACCCCTTAAGCATGTAGACACTTTGAGGCAGTGCCTGAAACAGTGCCTGGGTTAATAGGAACACAGTAGGCACATAGTAGGTACTCAGCAAGTAGCAAATATACAAAAGTGGCACCTGCTCTGGAAAATAATCTTCACTTTAAAACTGTCAGATGGGGGGTGCTTCCTTGGTGGCAAAGTGGTTAAGAATCCGCCTGCCAGGGCAGGGGACACGGGTGTCACAACTACTGAGCCTGCGCTCTAGAGCCCGCGAGGCACAACTACTGAGTCCATGTGCCACAACTACTGAAGCCCACGCACCTAGATCCCAAGCTCTGCAACAAGAGAAGCCACCGCGATGAGAAGCCCGCGCACCGCAACAAAGAGCAGCCCCCACTCGCTGCAACTAGAGAAAGCCTACACGTAACAACGAAGACCCACGGCAGCCATAAATAAATTAAATAAATAAATAAATAAAAATGTCAGATGGCATAGAGAACAGACTTGTGGTTACCAAGGGGAGGGGGTTGTGGGAGGGGTGCATTGGGAATTTGGGGTTAGCAGATGCAAACTATTACATATAGGATGGATAAGCAACAAGGTCCTACTTATAGCACAGGGAACTATATTCAATATCCTGTGATAAACCATAATTTGGAAAAGAATCTGAAAAGGAATGTACATATGTGTGTAACTGAGTCACTTTACTGCACAGCAGAGATGAACACAACACTGTAAGTCAACTACACTTCAACAAAAAAATAAATTAAAAAAAAGACAGATGGAATGTCTACACTTATCCATGGACTTGACCTGAAAGGTTACATTTTAGTGAACCTTTCTAATATTAACTTTGTTAGTGTGGACTTTTCTTGCAGTGGTGATGGTGCCCAGTGAGTGGAATGAGGCAGGGGAGTGAGAGGAAGCCTGGCCAGGTGGAGGGCATCCCAGACCTGCTCTGAGGACTCACCACACACCTGGGGGGACAAGGCTGGTGACATAGCACACAGCTGAGCTCACAGGTAGGAGGAACTGAGAATATTCGTTTCTGTGCGCAATCCTGTATGGAGCCCTTTTTATTTTTTGCGGTACGCGGGCCTCTCACTGCTGCGGCCTCTCCCGTCGCGGAGCACAGGCTCCGGACGCGCAGGCTCAGCGGCCATGGCTCACGGGCCCAGCCGCTCCGCGGCACGTGGGATCTTCCCGGACCGGGGCACGAACCCGTGTCCCCTGCATCGGCAGGCGGACTCTCAACCACTGCGCCACCAGGGAAGCCCGTGGAGCCCATTTTGACATCCAATGCAAAACTAATATTAACGAAACAGGATGGGGGTGAGAAGTGAACAGTGCAAAGCCCCAGGCAGTGATCATGTGTTGACTTTACAGGATGCCCCAAACAGCACCCCCCGAATTACTACAGTTTGCGAGCTTGGCCAGGCCACTTTGCCCACCCAAGCTTTCATCCCCTCAGTTGAAAATTAGGGATAATTATGTTGCCTACCTCACAGCAAAACGGTGATAGGGCTCCCATGAGAATGAAGAGAGTTCGCATTGACATGCCGAGAAAGGAAGGATGCTGCATGAATATTTATGATTATGACTCACAGAGGTGAACCTAAAAGGTAGAGACAGGGGTGACTGGCTGGGTGTTACAATGTCAGGGGAATGCTTCACAGTCTGATTCTGATTCCAGAAAATTCCATGGGTATCCTAGTGACCTCACTAACTTCGGTGCCCGCTGGTTTGGACAGGTAGACAGTACCTGGCCTCTGGGGCGCTGGACAGGCAAAGCCGCCCTTGTGCTGTGAGTGAGCTGTGCGCCTGCCTGCTGGCCCTGTCTTTGCCCGGCGTGGCAGTGGCCTCCCTCCCCTACCCCAGCCCCAGCCTCCATCCTCTCCCTCTGCAGCGGCCGATCAGTGGCCTTCTGGGCTCCTTTCTGTCCACGCTTCCACTGTGGCTGGGCTCACTCTGACTCACGAGCTCTGGATCTTTCCTGGGCAGCCCCAGAGCACAGGGACCAGGTGGGGCCTGGCTTCCCGGGGAGCGGGGAGGGGGACTGTCTTCAAACTGAGAAAGGAAAAAGCCCTCGAACTAATCAGGATTTAAAATCCGCCGGTGATGGCCATCACGAAGAAATCAACGACCGTCACGGGGGAGAGGAGGCGGGAGGCCGTGGGAAGGCAGGCGCCACGCACACGTGGTGTCCGAGGTGGAGTCCCAGACCTTCCCGGGAAGGGAGAGATCCTTTCTGGCTGACTCCCCTGGCTCTGTGTTTCCTACAATTCTACAACAAAGATCCAGGAACATGAGAAAAGGAAACTGAGAAAAATGTGTCCTGTAATCCAAATTCAAGAAAGAACAGGACAGACGATGTGAGCCAGATAGAAATGAGGCCAAGAGTGCTTTCTTGGGGCCCCAGCACTTTTTTTTTCTTTTTTTTTGTGAAAAGCCCAAACCTGTTTAACTGCTTCGTGTGAACGAGGGTTCTGGGATGCAGTTCACAATGGGAAAGGAAATCTGATTAGCACTGGCAACCTCACCTTCAATCTTAGGTCAATCTAGTCCAACGGCACATTAAGAGTGATTGCTACCAATTGATTCCTAAAAGAAAGAAAAGTGAGAGGACGGGAGGGAGAGAGAGGGAGAGGAAGCGGAAGCGGACGCAGGGGACACAGTTTAATGAAGGGTTATACTGAGAAAGGTCATCCTATGTCAGCTGCAGAAAGCGAGCATCCCTTCTCATTGCCGACCCCGATAAATCCCCAGGTTCCATTGCGCATGCATGGACACTGCTAGGACCCTTCCCTCCGCTCTCTATATCACGTTCCTGGTAATTTAAGTGATCAAATTTCTACAATTACGACTGGAAATGTACTATTAACAACCCACATTTGTATATTGCTCTACAGTTTGTGAAGCCGTTGTGTAATTGTTATCACGTTTGGTCCTTCACCACCGAGCTCGGGGCAAGATGGTACTGGTCCCATTTTACAAGTGAGGATGCTGTACCGAGACTCAAGAGATTGCCGCTCGAAGAAGGTCACAGGGTGACAGGAATCCAAGGCAGAGACCGATGCCAAATCTCACGACCTTTCCCCTGTCCTGGGAGAATGGCCACAGCGGACACAAAGAGGGAAACTGAGGCACAGACTAGCCTAGTGATTTAGTTACTCATTCACTGTGTAAATGAAATGGTGGAGACCATCAGCTCTTAGTTAGAACACCTTAGAGTTTCAACCTATTAAAATCGACGCCGTTATCTAAGGCAAAAAAGACCTCCAGCGACCTTACAGTTCTCATGAAAAGGGCTGTGTATCAAGAAAGCATTGGACCCAGTGGGAATCAGA
The DNA here is from genome assembly GCF_005190385.1 of Monodon monoceros. Lineage (NCBI taxonomy): Eukaryota > Metazoa > Chordata > Mammalia > Artiodactyla > Monodontidae > Monodon > Monodon monoceros. The sequence goes on from NW_021703781.1 coordinate 4,611,247, forward strand.
AGGATTTAGCTGTACTTCCTGTGTCCTTATGTGCTAATATGATTATCTCATAGTAGCTATTATCTGTGTCCTATGAATAATGTCGTCCCAGAGATTCTGGAGAACAAGAGTGGAGTTCCAGGCCCTTGAAAACAATCATGGGCAGCGTCTGAGTAATCTAGTACCTTGAATCACAAGCAGGAGGCAAGTCTCAGTTTGGAATCAGAAAAGAAGTGATACAAACCTTTTTAAGCTTTGGAAGGGAGGGAAGCCCGGGCAGACCCAGGATGTGACTTGAAAGGTTGGCTGCTTCTCTCTTGCTTTCTTTCCCCCTGGCCCGCTGCGGCCTGCCCTCCTGGGCCCACCCTCTGCTTCAAATCCTGCCAGATGACTGACAGGCCTGCAGGACCTCGAGGCCGACCCAGACACCTCCAGGCAGGGCTGCAACCTCCACACTGAAGAAGCCCATTCTGCGCACAGGTTTGCTTCGCAGACTGATTCAAATCCCACTTCAGGCGCAAATCCCAATTACTGGACATGCCGAATGTAAGGCGTATATGTTTTTCCCCTTCCAAGTTCTTTTGTTGCACTGCTTTTCCTACGGAGATATGAGACTGTTTCCATGATGCGAGACATCCTTCCTTTCTAGAATTTCCAGGAAGCGCCGTTGCCTCCCACGTGTTAGATTTAATGTAATTCAAACCGAAGTTTGAGGCTCTTTCTCCTAATTCAGGAAAAGTTGTGAGCTTGGCAGCTCTGATGGAAAGAATTCTTTTCTTTAATGGCAGTGGATTTGGGGGGGTGTTTTTCTCATTTTGGTTGTGTGTATATGTTTCATAAGAGTGCATAGGAGAATTAAACTCAAAAAGCAACTGCTTGAAGAGATAGAAGCTCTTGTAATTCGTGTTGTGCATAATGGATTTGGCAGGGCCCAAGCACAGAAATTTCCAGAAGTGTTTGCGTGGCAGCAGTTCTGAGCCAATTCACATTTTTTAGCTGTCCTGGCCAGCTGCCCAGCCTACAAAAAAAGTCTTGTATCTCCACAAGTTTGGCTGGCCTTTCTGATGAGTTTCCAAACTGCATGGCAACATTGGATGAGCTTATTTTCAAGTGCCAAAAAAACTCCTGCTACTTATATTGTTACTAAATACCAGATGTGCTTAATACAGAGTGGGCAGAACCAAACCTAGGGTAATCACATAACCTATCATTAACATTTTCTAAAAACAAAAAATGCAATTGGAACCCCAGATTACTGTTTTTCTTTGTTTGCTTTACGCCCTATTACTGGAACCCCTAGGGTGATGGGAACAGGACTCGGGGTGGAAAGGCAGGCTCTGGCAGCGACAAGGACGCTGTTTACCATCACACCCCTGCACATCTGAAACATGTGTGAGAAAGCCTCAGCCCCAGCAGATTTCCTCCAGCCTCACCCCTTCACCACCCGCCCCGCCGGGACTCAGCAGGCCGAGACTCTCACCGCACGGGAGAGCCCTGAAAAGCTGAGATGCACTGGGACTTGACCTTGAAGGAGAGAAATGTACAGGGAGATGGGCGGGTAGTGTTGCGAGTTGGCAGATGAGAGGCTGGGCCAGAGTTGGCAGCTGTTGCTGGAAAAATGCAGAGAAATTCTGAAAGGCTTGAGGAGACAACAGGATGCTGTGTGGCTTTGTCAGAGGCCCTGGCTGGGCTTCAATGGGTAGAACTGGAAGGATTTCTCGATGCAAAAATCTCCAATTCTATCCCCCAGCCCCCCACCCATCGCTATAATTTCTCTTCTTTTCCTGCTTCCTTCCTTCCTTCCTTCCTTCTTTCTTTCTTTCTTTCTTTCTTTCTTTCTTTCTTTCTTTCTTTCTT
>NW_021703781.1:4613182-4678587 GCF_005190385.1 Monodon monoceros
CTTTCTTTCTTTCTTTCTTTCTTTCTTTCTTTCTTCTTTCTTTCTTTCTTCTTTCTTTCTTTTTCTTTCTTTCTTTCTCTTTCTTTCTTTCTTCTTTCTTTTTCTTTCTTTCTTTCTCTTTCTTTCTTCTTTCTTTCTTTCTTTTTCTTTCCTTCTTTCTTTCCCTCTCTCTCCTTCGTTCCTTCCTTCTTTCTTTCTTTCTCTCCCTCATTCTTCCTTCCTTCCTTCTTTCCTCCCTTCCTTCCTTCCTTCCCCCCCTCTCTCCCTCCTCTCCTTTCTTTCCTTTCTTTCTCTCTGGTAGTTTTCTGGGAATCCAGTGGGGAGGGATGTGTGCCTGGATCTTCATGCTCTATTCCAGGCCATTCCTGCCATCGGGCTCCCTCTTCCCTACCTCCACGCCCTGAGCACTTGGTTCTCCAAACCTCTTTGCTTTCTGTCTTGTAGTCCTGCCTCCAAAACTCACAGTTATGGAAAGGGCATCCTTCTCACCCCAAGGTTGGGGACCCTGATAGACAGACGGCAAGCACGCGTGTCGGGCTGATTAGAGAGAAAGACGGACTATGGCAAAATGAAATTTTATAGATGGAGGTGGCATCTCACCGTAAGAAATTTGAGAGTTAATAACTATTCTGAAAATATTGGTTATCTGCATTAGGACAACTGTAGAAATAAAGGAATCAGTGACTCAACCCTTAGAGAGTTCTCTTAGGAAACCTGTTACTAAAAATATATTGTAATCCAACTGTACCTTGCATGCCATTTTGCCAAGCCAAACTCAGCGAGAAGACTGCAGGCTTTCTCCACCGCGTGGCATCATCAGGGGGATAAAAGTGAGCCTGGTCTAATGAGCAACGAAACACTTTGTAAATATTTGATTTAAGGGGATGCGAATAGTAAAATAACGTGGAGCTGATGTCTGCAATGACTTTTGAACTTTCCTCCTAACTACAGGCACATGTGTTTTACACACCAGCTGTGTTCCTGAAAAGTCGAGTTTCAATCCATATGCTAAGTGGAATTATGTTTCAGATGTTCTAGGGATACTCCTGACTTGGGGAAACCAGGAATCAGTGAAGAGGCTACAGACAAAGCCTCACTCACGACCGCTTGGTCTCTGCTCAGTTTGGATGGCCCCCTCTGCCCCCGGCCGAGGCCAAGCCTTTGAGGATGCAGAGTCAGCATTGGCAGTGGTTCATTTCATCGCTGGGTCTGCGGAGGAAAGGGCTGGTCCTAGGGAAGGGTCAAGGGCAGGCTGTTTTGTTTTCTAGCAGCAAAACAGAGGAGGCTGGAGGAAACCACCCAAGCGCCAAGCACTGCAGAGGGCAAGTGAAGTCGGAGTTTAAAAACAAAAGTGGAGGAGCCCATCTCCTTGAAGCTGTTTATATTACATAACTCAAATAAACACAGCAGTGCAGGCATGGTTCCCTCGGTGAGGGCCAGGACCACAGAGTCCAGAGGCGGACAAAGGGCACCTCCTCCAGCCTCTGGCTAGAAATGGCTCCTTTAAAACAACAACAACAGCATTAATAATATTCGGCGACACACCAGGACAATTCAGGAGGATAGCCTGAATAAATTGAGTAGAGGACTCATGCTAATTAGGACTTGTAAGGTGACTTTCTTTTCTCTTGCTAAGGAAAGAAATCCTCGTCAGAGCAATGGGGAGAAGCAAAGTTGACCCAAAACGGCTATTTGCATTTTGCAAAGGAGGGACAAGAGGCACTCGATCCTGCCGTGAAATCCTGCAGGAGCACGGAGGCCACTTTCTCAGGCACTGGGGGGGGGCAGCTGGCTTTCTGACTTCAGCCCCTCCTCAGCCCAGGGTGATGGGAAGCATCGGGCAGTTTTATGGAATCCGCCTGAAGAATAAAGAACATGAAATAAAAGTTAGCCACTCAGTAAATGGACACAGACCTACAGGCCCGGCGTGTGAACGAAATCAGAGAGTCTTGAAATTGAGAGCAGGCAAGAACCGACTGCAACCTTTTTCGTCAGTCGCCTGCAGTGTCCCAGGACAGCAGCCCTATCGTATGCCAGGGGACAAGAATAGAAAGAAAAATTGAGAACACAGCCCTGAGCACGGGCTGGCGGTATCGGTTGCCAGCAGTTGCCCCATTAGTAGGCTATGGGGACATGCGAGGGAATTTTTCTGTACGAAGCTTGTGTTTAAAAATATATCTTGCTTCAAAGCTGGTGCGGGAGTGGCTGGGGAATGAGAGCCTGCTTTCTCTGCGCAGAGCAGTTTGCTCATCCTTCTGTGATTTACTGCACGGCACTTACCTCTCTGAGGCTGCCCCTATATGCCACATGACAGTGACCAAGACCTCAACCTGGCTCTTAGAAAGCTAACACGTAGGACGATTCCTGGACGAAAGCCACGCTCCAGAAACATCCTCCCCAGTGGCTTGCTGGAAGCACACGGGGCCAGGGATGGAGGCTGAGAGGGACGCTTCCCCACCAGGGCCTCTCTGACCCTTCTCACTCCATGGATGTGTCCCCGGGGATGCATCCCTCCCCATGTCCTTATTCTCAAAAGGAGGACACCAGTTCCTACCTACCTTTTAAGGGCGTTCAGGTGTAATAGCTAATGGAAATGACTTGAAAGCCCCTGGCAAACACAAAGTTCGAGATCGAGTGCTGAATGGTGGCCTCCCTCACCTACCCTACCTAAGGCATTACTTATGTGCCCCCACCTTTAAACCCTTTGCTGAAAGACTGCTCCGTGGGGTGTGAAGCTGATCTGTGCCGAAGAAATCTCAGGTTCCTCCAGAGAAGTTTGCCTTTGCAGGAACTGCTGAAATCCTTACACGTCCAAACGCATATTCTGGGTAGGAAACAACAGGTGATGAGCTGCCAAGGCTGAGAGGCTGCCAGGATCCACCCATGGGCACCCAGGGTTTGGCACCCGTTTCCCAGGGAGAGATGAAAGGGAACAAATCAACACGGCAGGGTCAAGTTCAAGTCTGCCTCAATGAAACTCTGGAGACCTCCTTCTTGAAAAACAACTGGGACAGTGTGACAGCTGTTTAGGGATGCCAAAGAAAAGTGTCCCCGGGGAAAGCTCCCCAGGGAATGCTCTGTTTGCAAGAGGCAGTTGTGAGTGACAGACAGCCAGGAGCGGGGACAGCCCGGCCCCTGTGAACTCTCCAACGTCCCTGGGATCGGGACCACCCACCAGATGTGAAGTCTTGTATTCCGTGCCGAGGATGATGGCAGTGGTAACCGTGCTGATGACTGCTGTTCTTCGGTGCCTGTTAGAAACTAGATTGCTCTGAAGCCATGGCTCCTGGAGGGGTCCTTCCTGGGAAACGTTTACCACCTTGGACGCCTCACAGCTCCTGTGGTTGTTTCCTCTGAGGGTCTTTATCAACCAGACACAAATCAGGTTTTATGGTTGCCCATTATTTGCAGCTACTTCACTTTTTTAATTCTTAATTTTTGGCCACGAGGCTTGTGGGATCTTAGTTCCCCGACCAAGGATCGAACCCACACCCGCTGCAGTAGAAGTGCTGAGTCCTAACTACTGGACCACCAGGGAACTCCCTGCAGCTACTTTATAATCTGGTCAGTGCTTCCCCGTGGCAAATGGGTGATGGGACATCAAGACAAGAGGATGGGGACAAAGTGTCCATCCAGAGATGCTACACCCTGGAGGTGAAGGCGGACAACACGATGGTCCCCGTTTGTGTGGGAGCTGCCACCTCTGAAGCAGGCTGGGTGGATGTGTCTCATGGAAAGCATTGGACTTGGGTCCCAAAGACTTGGATCTGACTCCTGGACCAACCACTTCCTAGCAGTATGGAGTGGGGGCACATTAGTGAAACTTTCTGAGTCTCAGTGGTCTCACCTGTAAACTGGAGCTGAGACCTATCTGTCAGGGCAGTTAGGGAGTTCCAAGGAAGCACCTCACTCCCAGAGACACAATAAACATTAGCTGAAACAGCAAAATCTGATTCGGTATATGGGCGTGACCTCACCTCCAAGGGCGTTAAATTCAGTCACCTAGCAGGTAGGGTGTCCTCCTGTCTCACCCCCAAGAGCAGGGGGACAGAGCCCGGAAGTCAGCCTGCCACCTCCCCACCAAGAGCTGGTGACGGAGCCCAGGCCGAGCCGGAGCTGTGCGTCCCCGGCGATCCAGAGCGCCTGCCACCACGCAGTTGTGAGCTTTTCCAGAGCACGCGGCTTGGACCATTTGCTGAGCTCCATCGCTCCCGGCTACTCAGGGGGCATCTCTTTCCTCCAGGCCCCTAGGGCACCACTCTGGGAACTGAAGCCCCAGAAAAAGTACAAATAGAAGGAAGCTCAGCGTTATATTCTTTCTAGATGAATCTCCAGGATGCAGCCGCCCCAGGAGAGTCCCAGACTGGCAGCAAACCTGTCTGTGTGAGTCTGCCTCAACATGCTATTTGGAAAGTCAAGATTTTCAATGTAAACTTTGTTCTCCCTTCCCATTCTTTGGGGATTCACAGTTGGAGCTCTTTGCAGCCCTTCCTCTCCACGTCTCCCTGGTGCTGAAATGGGAGGTCACACGACATCCCTGTAAGAACAAGTCCTTGGTGCTAGCGTCCTATCAGAGGGCAGAGGGGCACTGGCTCCTGAGTTTGCCTGGGTGCTGGTTTCTCAGTGACACTATCTTTGGCAGATTTTTTTATCCTTGTTCTTTATCTCAAGCCCATCGGGCAAATGACAGCGGAATCGCAAGCTTGAATGGGCTTGTCTGACAGGCCAACTTTTCTCCTGGGCTCAGCCGCCTGACTTTTAAAAAGGCACTCCAAGCAGAGGAAAGTAATTTCACACCGATTCCTTGCTGTAATTTGCTTTTGGGTTTAAAATGTCGCGTTTCAATCACCCTGGCTGTGCGGCGTAAGGGAGAAGATGGGCCATGCGTGTGGTTAATGTCTCTGTAATAGATACACGCAAAGGCACTGCTTTGCTCTGAAGCAACAGCCCTGGGAACACTGAGCTGCAGACCAAGGAACTCTCTACCAGCCGCAGACAAGTGCATTCAAAGGGCTCCGTAACAGATGACTGGCTCCCGCAGAAAGAGGGCCACTTGTAACAGAAGTCTCACGTGGAAATCTCCACTATGCAAGCATGTATTAGAATATTTTTATGCTCCAGGCTGTGTGAAGTTGGGGTGGACTTAGGAAACCCTGCAAAGTGAGAGGATCTGAAACCCAGATCTAAACACAGTGAGGCTCAGATGAATTCCAGCTGGGGATGCAAAATCCCACTTGGATAAGGGGAAGCTGGAGGATACAGGCCAAAAGGGAAAGAAGTCCCCACGCTGTGAGCACGGGTAAGGCTGTGCTTGGAGAACCCTCTAATCAAAAGGACAGAGGCTCCCGGAAAGGTCAAGGGACAGGGTTGTACCCAGTTTGGCAGCGGGAAGCAATGGCTTTTCCTGATTTATAATCTGCCTGTGGAAGCACCTCTCCCGTTTCTTCACCACCTCTCACCACACTCGTGATGGAGGCCGTACTGCCTGACGCTTAATTAGTCTTTCTGCCCATAGCCTGTAATGTTTCACGTTTCTTACTCCTCGCCTGGCCTATGTGTGCCTTGAGGTCAGGAACCAGCATGCAGCCCTCTCTGCGTGCCCTGAGGCTCCTTCCCAGGGCTTAATAACTACCCAGAGCATATCAGAGCCCTTCACACACGGCTCACAAAGCTTCAGGAGTACTAGCGGGATTGCGTAAGGCTCAGGCAGGCTATTTCGAGGGGAACAAATCCCAGCTCATTCTCGGTGGGATACCAGGCTGCTGACGGTCTCTCCCACCCGCCTTTCGTGCCTTCCTGGCCGTGACACCATATGTTATATATGCCAGCTGAGCAGAACCGAATGCTCTCGGGCCTCTGGGTCTTTGCGCACACTCTTCTCTCCACCTGGTTGCCCTTCCCTCATTCATCCATCTGTGGACTTGTCCGCTCAGCTCCAGGTCAACCCTCCCCTCCAGACAAAGCTTCAGGCATCCCGCGGGCAGAGCTGGTGACGCCTTGTGCTGTGGGCCCAGGGTACTCGGCCTGACGCGGCAACTGGGCCAGCTTCCCTGCCATCGGGTCGGTACTGCCTGTTGGCAGGTCTGCCTCTTCCGTCGGGCTGTGAGTGCCTTGAGGGCAGGACACACATTCCTCCTCGTCCCTCAGCTCTCGGTCCTCAGCACAGTGCCTGGCACCAGTACAAGTTTATTGAAGGAATATGTTTGCCCACATTGGGTAGATCATGGGGAAGATGGGACCAGGGCCCAGTAAGTAATATGGGGACAGAGCAAAGGGGATCCTGCTGAGAGATAAGCAAGCTGCAGAGAGAAGCAAGGCCCCGGGGCCCCTCTTGATGAGCTAGGGCACCCAGGACCAATCCTACATAGGATGTTCTGAGAAATGATGCTTGTGATGTGATCCTTTGGATAGCTTGTCCCACTTTGGGGGTTTCTCTGTATTTCCTTCCAAGTCTTTAGGCAACCTTCTCTTACTGCTTTTAGGTGCTCTGCCCACCAAGATCGTTATTAATAGTTTCCAGGGATAGACTGGTGGGGGGGGGTAGCAGTGCATTGGCTGGGGGACCAGGAGGAGAGAGTAGCAGTAGCCCTGGATGGGGGGCGGGGGTGGAAGAGGATACGATTAGGATCACGGGTCCAGCCTGGCTTCGGATCCCAGCCGAAAAGAAGCAGTGAGAGGGCCTCAGCCTTCCTGCCTGGGCCAAGAGTGATGGCTCTATCGCTGAGTTGCTCAGAACATTGAGCAAATTAATGCATGGAAGCATCCAGAGTGGGGCCTGGTACATAGTAGTTGCTACTGAAATCCAGGTCCTGTCATCTGGAACCAGAAGCTGGAGTCCGGCCTGGCTTTCTCCACTTGTGAGTTGTCTGACCCGGGTAGGTCACGTCACCTCACCTCTCCACTCATGTTCTCTTGACTCTGATATGGAGACAGAAATGCTGACCTCGTGGGCCATTGTGAGAATCAAGGAGAGGATGGGAGTGAATGTGTTTTGTAAAAGCTATGAGGTGCTTTCCGGAGGTGCTTGTGAAGTTACCTGGGTGAAGGTTGGGAAGGTGAGGACACCTCAGATATCCTGCCTCTATGGAGTCAATGATTGTGTATTAACTTTAAATACATTTCTGTAAAGTGATGCTTTAATAGCCACCTAAGGGCCTATTAGGTACCCCTGAGCAAACTGTGACTCTCGTTGTGATGGCCGGTTCTATGGGTCAAATTGGCTGGACCACAGTACCCAGATATTTAGTCAGACATTATTGTTTCCGTGAGGGTGTTTTTGGATGAGATTAACATTTAAATCATTGCACTCTGAGTAAAGCAGATTACCTTCCGTAATGTGGGTGGGCCTCATCCAATCAGTCAAAGGCCTGAATAGAACAAAAGACTGATGGCCCCCAAGGAAGAGGGAATTGTGCCAGCAGACAGCCTGTGGACTTGAACTGCAGCCCTGGCTCTTCCGCGGGTCTCCAGCCTGCTGGCCTACCCTACAGATTTTGGACTTGCCAAGCTCCAAAGTTGCATGAACCAGTCCCTTAAAAATCAGTCTTTCTCTCTCTTCCTTTTTCTCCCTCTGTACACACATGGGCGCGTGCATGCACACTACTTGTTCTGTTTCTCTGGAGCGCACTAACTGATACACCCAGAAACACCCAGAAGCCTTAGGGATCCTCAGATAGCTTTAACCTATATCCTCTGACAGTCACAGTGAACATGAATCTCACAGGGTGCCGCTTTCAAACATAGCTCGTCAAATCTAAGCTTGATTGCCCTACCTCACCCATTCCTCGCCATGGAAACCACATAAAGATTCTTGCCCACAGGTTCCCCCCAGCTCCCTCTGCCTCTTGACTGACCTGGTGCTTCCCCATGTGACCCTGCATGGTGTCTTATGTTCTCCCCAAGGAGCCGTGAGTATAATCAAGTCTTTAAACTGTCTCAGTCTCTCTCTGTGTTGACTTGCATCTGGTCTTACTAATGCCCATCCAAGGTACTATGACAAAACAGACCATGGCTTCAGCCCAGTGCTAGGAAAACCCTGGCCAGCGTCCAGAGATGGGCAAGTGGGTTACTGTCACTGTCGTGTGTCACTCTGCTAGAGGCCACGGTACTATTTTATGTGAGATCTGGGGCTGATAGAAACAGCAGTCAGCTTCTCAAGCAGCTCAGGCCAAAAGAACGACTCCTCACATAAAACAGAAACACCATCATCGTCATTATAAACATGATGTGGCCCTACAAAGAGCCCAAGTGAGCAGTATTCTCAGTGGGACCAAACGTTCATCCCGAGTGAGGGTTTTTACTGGTTCCTTCAGGGCCCAGACGAGTGGTAGTCACCCCTACAGGGAGTGTTCCAGAAGCATCTGTGTCTGAGACAGAACTCATTCACCTCACCTTGGGGGAGAGGAGGCCAGCTACCTCTCAGAAAAGAGTTCATTCACCCCAGGTGACTCATAACGTCACAGAATCACACAGTTACAGAACCTTAACATTTCAGAGTCTGGAAGGGAGCTGACAGGTCATCTGGGTCCCGCACCCCTCATTTTAAGAATTAAAAAATTATCCCAGTGAAAACAAAGACCTTCACTCACCTGCAGTTCTTATTATGGAGGCCCCAATGAATCCTAACTGAAGGACTGAATGGAAAACAGCTTCGAACTACAACCAGTGTTTATTTTGTGGTGGGTTTTCTTACTGATTGAGGAGTGGGTCCATCCGTTCATCTGCCCATTTGTTTATCTGTCTATTCATCCCTCCATCCACCGATTCCCCTGCCTAGTAAGATGTGAAGACAGGGACACAAAGAGCACGGATTTCACTTGCTCACACTTCCTCCTCTCCCCTTCTTGTTTCTCCCTCTCACCCAGGCTGAAGAGGAGTGTTGCATGCCTGTGTGGGTGTGGGAGAAGGACCCGTTGAAGGCACTGTTGCTGTGGGTTTTTTGAAACTCTCCAAGTCCCTCACACGCCCATGGTCGCTATCACCCAGGCAGGACTGCTTGACAGAGCACGTGATAGAGCGGAACTTAATGAAGGGACCCTAGATGCTAGAGGGCGGAAAACAAGCCCTTCTCTTGTCTTCACGATACCTTCCAGTGTCAGGACACGGGGTCACTGGATGGAGCTCAGGACAAAGAAATGGAAATAAACCACCGCTGGAGGTGCCGCTTCCCCGTTTCCGATGGCCAGTCAGACTATCTACCTGGCTTCGGCTGCGGGTCCTGAGTTAAACGTTACAGCTGATGGGCTGGGTGAATCCATGATCAATAGTGATGCTGGTTCTTACAGGAGCTAAGATAAGGGTAATTAAATCCTGTGCTTCGGGCCATATAAACTGATCTCTGCAGGAGGGCGAGAATTAATTTAATTTCACATGCACAACCCTGTCCAGTGCCTCCACCAGCTTTGTGTGATAGACTCAGTGCGTGGCAGAGACGGTAGAGGGAAGGCAGAAAGATTTGTTCCGAGCTCGAGGTATTATTAACCACCACACAAATCAAGAGCCTGAACTTGATGGGGCCCAAGGCTGATCTAAGGTGGCAAATCCAGAGATTCTTACAGCTTCTCCCTCTATTGGGTTTATTACACACAATCTGTACCGGGACTGTTTTCACACTTAATGGCAATCCTGAATCACTATCTACTTCCCATTTTCGCCTGCAAAACAGCAACCCAGAGCTAGTGTTCCGCCATAAATACTCGGCCCCATAAAGCCACGGCTGTGTAGACTTGCCTTTTTGTGCGTCTGTGTCTGATTCACTGGCGCTTTGGCAGCCTTCCAGGATCTAGGAGAGGAAAAAAACCATCCTGAGCATCCCAACAGCCTCATTTTGATCTGTGATACTGAGCAACTCATTTCCACTTCACAGGCTCTGCTGAGCTGTGCCACAGAAAGACAAATCCCAGACGAAGAAAGGGCGGGCGGGAGGATGGTGGAGGAGACAGAGGGAGGGGAGGGGAGAGCAGAAAAAGGCCGCATCTATTAAGCTGTTTTTCTTTTGGTGAAAAGAAGCATTTATCAGTGATTTCATATATCATGTGAGAGGTGGCTTCCTGCCAGTTTCCAAGAATCCAAACAGCCCACTGACCTCAGATGCTAAATATAGCTCAGCCTTTGCGTTAGGTGAATAAATAATGCTGCTGGAAAGGAATAGGTTCTCTTCAGTTCCACGTTTATTATGATCAGGCTGTCAGGCTTGTGTAATCAAAAGAATAAAATCCAGTTCCAAGGAGGAATGGTGGGCAAAGAATCTTCAAACGGTTTCGGGAGGTCACTGATGGAGACCCATTCCCCTTGCCTTCCCAGATGGCCAGCTGAGCCTGGCCCTGGGAAGGAGGTGGGTCATTCAGTTGTTGGGGGTCTTCAAGGCCCTGATAAGTGTGTGTGTGTGTGTGTGTGTGTTGTATTTGCACGTCTGCCCTGTCCTCCAAACCAATAAGGAACGGAGGCGGATCTCTCCCAGGGGAATACACAGAATGAAGACATTCAAGTGCACAGGTACGGTCACGAGCTTGTCATGAGGCTGTGGTAGAGGTGAGTGGGGACTGGAGAGAGAGCTGGGTGGGGTTTGTAGTAAAGATGGCCAAGGAAACCTCTGTGTATTCTGCCAGCCTTCAGGTAAGGACGCTTGTCCAACAGCGATTTAAGAGCCTAACCCCACTGCTCTCAGGGCCTCAGTGCCTTTGATTCCACCCCCGAGAGCTTTTATGTTTAGCATGTTGCGTCGAAGCCACATGAAGAATTAAGATTTATAATAAGACCTAGAGATTTCTGCCTTCTCTTCCAGCACCAGCCTTCTCCCCGCTTATCCTCAGGCTCACATGGACGAGGGGGGCCATCCCCAAGGGCTTGTAGGTACTTGGAAGAAGGGGCAGCTGTCGGGAGAAGAAAGGCAAGAAAATTAGTGTGGGGAGAGGAGGAGACAGGGAGTCAAAGTAGCTCCTGGAAGGTGTTGGATCCCTACTGGCATCTGCAAGATTTCTCTTCGCAGGCAGGGATGCAATAGAGGTGGTTGCTATGGAAACGGGTGTAAAAGCAGCCCAGAGAAAGGAGAGGGCTGGATATAAAGAGGAAAGAGCAAAAGGCACACAGCACTTTTAAATCATCAAAGGGGAATACTCCAGCACTTTCCATCTCTGAGAGGAGAAAAAAAAAGTCATTGAGCCCAGAGACTGTGGAATGCCACAAGCAGGGGAGGGGTCGGGGCTCTTAGACACTGTAATCCCTTTCCCCCCAAGCCCGGGTATTGAACCTGCTTTCCTGCAGTTAAAATCATCGACCAGAAAAGCATCTGCAGGCTGCCTAGGGTGGTAAATGCCGAAGTAGACCGCATGCTCTGCTTGGCTTGGTCGTGACCTTCAGTAACGACCTTGGTGAGATCAGGGTATTTTTCTGGGTCACGGTTTCATCCCCTACCTTCCTCCCAGAGAGGAATGACGAAGCACTTTGCTCAGGGAAGAAACGCTAGTGCTGTTTAAGGCAGAGACGTTTCAGAGTGCCAGGAGCTCTGGGTGCAGCTGGACAAGACGTGAGCTGCCCCAGCCAGTATCCTGTGCACATCCCAGTGGGCCAGGGCGGCCGAGGCCCAGGCCGTGTTTATACACAACCAACTTCACTTTGTTTCAGCGTGGGTATTAATAGGATGAAAGCGTTTTCTCCGGCTGAGGAGAGTTTTAACAAGTCATCCATCTTTTATCCCAGGACTTACAAACGCGGTGCTGCAGACACCGGCGCTCTCCCATAGAAGTAAGATTCGAGCCACAAACGTAACTTAAAATTCTCCAGTAGCCCCGTGAACAAGGTAAAAAGAAACAGATAACACAAATTTTAATCTCATTTATTTAACCCCAATATATCCAAACTATTATCACTTCAATAAAATCAATTTGGAAATTATTAATGAGATCTCTCATATTCCTTTTTTCATACTAAGTCTTTGAAATCTGGTGTGCATTTTACAGTTACATCTCAATGAGCCATGTCTCAAGGGCTCAGTAGTCACATGTGGCTGATGGCTATTTTATTAGACAGTGAGGCTCTAGAATTTTCCTTTATACATAGGAAGAAAACAAAGAAAGAACACAAAGAAGAATGGAAAATAGGTCTGTTTCGCTCAGGCACTGATTCTAACCACTGGCCATGTCTCACTGTGGGAGCAATAATTACACACACACACACACACACATTTTGAACAGATAGTCAACCTCAAATACTTTTCTCTGCCGTTGAAACGTGGCCCTCCTGTGATTAAGATGAAGGAGAATTTCCATCTAACAATCTCAGTCTCTGGGCCAGTGAAATCGGACAAACGCAGTTCAAGGCGCATCTGTATCCCTTCCTGAGTGTTCTTTTCTGAGACAGTTTCTTAACCTTTCTGGGTTTGCCTCCATTGCGAAATGGGAATGCTATTAGTTAGGTCACACAATTGCTTTTAGGGTTAAATAAGGTAAAGCCCTGTGGCAGGTTTAGCACACAACAGATGTCCACGGGGGTAGCTCACTTCCTCTTCCTTGCCCAGCTCGGGTCTATCAGTCTGCCCCTGAGTATCTAATCTTCCTGAGGCCTCTGTGAATGAAGAAACTAGAATGGTACACTTCTTCACATGGTGGGAAACCACTAGAGTAGAAACAAGACTTTAAGGACAGGAATCGGCCTTCTTTCACTGATTCAGTTCAAGCTAATAGCTGGGTGTTTTCCTAGCACAGAATGATACTAAGGCTCGGTCAATCAGAAAGAGCCCTTCCTGAGAAAAGACTCTAAAAAAGAATGAACATATGTAGATATGTATATGTATAACTGAATCAATTTGCTGTACACCTGACACAAATACAACATTGTACATCAACCGTACTCCAATAAAATTAAAGGTAAAAAAGAGAAAAAAGAGCCCTTCTTTTTTTTTTTTTTTTTCCGGTACGCGGGCCTCTCACCGCTGTGGCCTCTCCCGTTGCGGAGCACAGGCTCCGGACGCGCAGGCTCAGCGGCCATGGCTCACGGGCCCAGCCGCTCCGCGGCATGTGGGATCTTCCCGGACTGGGGCACGAACCCGCGTCCCCTGCATCGACAGGTGGACTCTCAACCACTGCTCCACCAGGGAAGCCCAGAGCCCTTCTTTTGATGGTCATGAACTACATGGTAAGATTTAGAAAAGGACATTTAAATGTGTCCTTTATCACAATAGCCAAGACATGGAAATAACCTAAATGTCCATCGACAGGTGAATGGATAAAGAAGATGTGATACACACACACACACACACACACACACACACACACACACACACACAATGGAATACTATGCAGTCATGAAAAGAACGAAATAATACCATTTGCAGCAACATGGATAGACCTAGAGCTTATCATACTAAGTGAAGTCAGACAGAGAAAGACAGATACCATATGATATCACTTACACGTGGAATCTAAAATAGGGCACAAAAAAACTTATCTGCAAAACAGAAGCAGACTCACAGAGACAGAGAACAGACTTGTGGTTGCCAAGGGGGGGGTGGGAGGGGGTGGATCGGAAGTTTGGGGGTAGCCTGTGCCTGAGTGCCCCCTGTGTGGGCAGAGCCCCTCAGGAGTGAGGTGCGCACCTCAGCACCACCATTAAACCAGCACCCCTTGGGCCTCCTGACTCCCCAACTCCCTGCAGAGGTGGGGAAAACCGGGAGATTATGGAGAATGGCTCCATTCTAGGGCGAGGGTAAGTGTGGGGAGGCAGGGAGAGTTGCCCCATCATTATTCTGGTCGTTGTTCCTTCTGTGAATGGGACAATTTGAGCCTCTACTCCAACCTCTCATCTAAAAAGGGCCAGCGTGTCCCAGGGAAGGAATCACAGGCCAGGGTGGCCACGGGGTCCAGGATGGGCCTGTTCGTCTGGTGTCCACAGGCTGACACGCCACTCTGCTGCCCTCCATCCGGATGCGAGTCAGGCACTGCTAGCTGAGTAGGAAAGGAAAACGCAGAAAAAAGCGTGTGTCTGGTGACTGGGAAACATGGAGAGGCCTCACAGCTCTGGAATAGCGATGAGCCTGCACAGGCCTGGCAGTCAGGAGGAAAGAGGCTGGGCCTGCATTTCCACAGGCCTCTCCCAGGCTCTGGGGGCTCAGGCCACCCCAAAGTCCCGGAGGTTATGTAATTGAGTTCCTAAATGGATCAAAGACAGAACTCCAGACCCCTCATTTATGCCCAAGGACGGAAACACTGGATTTCTCCTGGGAACTTCTGGTTTCTTCTCTCTGTTCCTATTCTTTCCAGCTGCTGTCAGAGGAGGAAGAGGCCTTTCCAAACAGACATCTGTCTTCCAGTGGATCTGCCTCTCCAAGACCCCACCCAGGGCTGCTCTGAGCCTCACAGAGAATAGTGGTAGGAGATGCCCCGAAGGGGATCCACCTCACAGGGCTGCCCTGGACCATCCTAGGTTTTAGCTCTGAATGTCCTTCTATCCCGGGGAAAGCCCTCATCCTGGCCCAACTGGGACGGTTGGGCACTTGCCCCTGGTTCCAGCATCCTTCTCAGCCCTAGAGCCCAGGTTGAGAGGCTCCTGGGCAGTGACTCCATCAGAAGATGTTTGTGAGAGGAGGGGCCTTCCTCTCCCCACAAAGAGCTCTTCATATTCTGACAGCAAAGGAAAAGCTGGGCGTGGGCCTTTCCCCCACTGCCTCAGCTGCCTGACCCGGAATAAGAGCTGGTCAGGAGATGCAGATGACAGGGGGAGAAAGCTTCACCTGCCCCACGGCACAGAGATGCTCGAAGCCCAGGTGGGCACTTGGTACCCTGGGCTGCTGGCAACCACAGAGCATCTCTACTCCTCCAGCTGGGCTTCGGGTCATCAAGACCCAGGTAGTGAAGGGGCAGGAGACGACGGTGGGAGAGAAGTGGTGTGTCATGTCCTGGTCCCTGTAGGTGTATGCAGTGGTGTGCTGGTGAGTGTTTAACAACGGGCTCTCTGGTGTGCAGCAGAGCCCCGATTTGTATCATTTGCCAGTGTCTTTGGTGTAGATGCTTCATAGCTGATTTCCAGCTGCCAGTGTGATGTCGCTGAATAGGGATGGGGGCGGATGCACGCCACTGGCTCTCATGAGCCATGGGAGCTGTGTCCTTGTGCTGTGTGTGCTTATTGGGCTGTGCCCACTGAGTGATCCAGCCAGGCCCTGCATGGGGCGCTTGAGACAGATGAAGCTCTCACTGAGTGCTAAGGTGAGGCTGAGAGTTTTGTTTTTTCTCTTTTTATGCTTTTACTTATTTATTTTATTTTATTTTAATTTTTTAAAAAGTTTTATTGGAGTCTAGTTGATTGACAATGTTGTGTTAGTTTCAGGGGTACAGCAGAGTGAATCAGTTATACATGTACATATACCCACTCTCTTTTAGAGTCCTTTCCCATATAGGCCATTACAGAGTATTGAGTAGAGTTCCCTGTGCTCTACAGCAGGTCCTTATTAATTACCTACTTTATATATAGTAGTGTGTATATGTCAGTCCCAATCTCCCAATTTATCCCTCCCCCGACCTTTTCCCCTGGGTAACCATAAGTTTGTGCTCTACATCTGTGACTCTACTTCCGTTTTGTAAATAAGTTCACTTGTACATTTTTTTTTTAGATTCCACATATAAACGATATCGTATGATATTTGGAGGCTGAGAGTTTTGAGTGCCATTCACCAATACCGGGAAACTAACTTACTCGCTGTGACCTTAAACCTGTGAAATGAGATTTATCCAGAAGCGGGAGTTATAAGTGATGGGATCAACTCTCAGGAAATGAATGATCTAATTGTGAATGGTGTCAAAGGACCTATTCTATAAGCAAGCAAGGCAGACTCCGATCTCCTACACAAACAGTAGGAAATGTGGGGCATTGTGTGATACTCACTGAAAAAAAAACAATGTAAAAGGAAAGCAATGAATTTTCTTCGACATTAGGAAACAAAATTTTTGTGGGTATAACCTAGAATCAATTATTAAACCCCTTTTGAATAAAGCATAACATGTAGTTATGCTACACGTATGCTACACTATGCAAGGAGGGTTGTTCATTTCATTTAATGATAAATAAAATGATGTTTGACCAATTTGATGAAGACAGTAAGTTAAACTTAAAATGTTCCGGCCTTTGGTGTTGCCGTAACGACAAATCTTATTAAGAAGCTTTTTACATTTAAAATATGAAAAATGCAAACAAAATTTAGTAGTGAAAGTAAAATTAAATATTTAATGACATAATTAAGTCTATTAATGGTATGTTCTTTATTTTGCAGATTAAGTATCACAGCAATGATCATCTCCTTCATCTTTGTCACTTACGCAATGTGTTTTTCATAATTATTTGTTAGGTATTTTCATTAACATTTGATGAATACTAATAGTTAAAATAAAAAACAGTTTTTATTTCTGTTGTAATGACTTTACGGAGATAATAGTATATAACTGTTTATAATGTGTTCTACTTGTTGATGTTTGGATCACCGATTTTGTTGCCACAGAGTGAAAACGTGGAACTTTATAGGTGATAAATGACGATTGTCACATTCTTCCATTATTCTTTCTTTCTTTATTTAATCTACGCTTCTTAATGTAGCTCCGCTGTGGGAGAAATATGAATTGCAAACTCACAACTAAAACTAATAAGTCGTGTTTTAGGTTTAATCCTATTATTCTGTGAATAATGACTTGCCTATTATTCTGTTAATAATGACTTGCCTATCTGTTTAGATGTCCTAATTCGTTTCCCATTTTTAGCTCATTTACCTCCCCGTTTTGGCCCATCAGAGCTCATACGGCTCTGGGACAGTATCTCTCCATGACATTTAAGGCTTAATATCTGATGGCCTCCCAGATATTTTTCTTCTGGGACGAAGGATCAGGGTTTTCCATCCTGGACAATATGAAGCAAATGCATGCGCATTTCCTAATTTTCCATTTTAGACAGTGATGGTGGAGAGCAAACAGGAATGGGTCCAATCAACATGAGGGCATGAAATGCATATGGTGGCCATGCCTTGGTTCACCAAGTGTGGTGGCCACGTTGCCATCAGCAGCACGGAAAGCTTGCCGCCTCCAGGACAGCCCAGGACCTGCGTCTTCTCCAGTCCCCACCTCTGGTTCCCACTCCTTGGGCTGTTGACCACCCCTGCAGCTTCTTCTGAAACCTTAAGCGCATTTTCCCTGAGAATGACGAGCAGGAAGGTGACAGTAGTGGATCCCAGTCTCACGGTCAGGCGGGCCCGCAGTCGCGATTCCAAGCCGTTCCGATCCAGATCCCTGCTCAGCATCTGTGACGGGCGAGAGCAGGCCTTAGAGTGCAGACGGAGACGTGCTAATCAGAACAGGATGTCCTCTGGCTTTCCTCGGAAAGCTTTTTCTCTTCTGCAGAAGGCATCTGCATTTTTAAAGCCACAGCTTGTTGGAAAGGGTTCTGAACCACAAAAATGTACAGGAGGAAGGAGAGTTTCTTCTAGCCATTAACGACCTATAGGTAATTTGTCATTTAAGTGTACAAGAACACATATGCATTTCAGTAGCAACTACAATCACAATTTATTGAGAGCTGACCTTCTGGAGGGCTATTTCTGACTCTCACGCAAACCCTGCAAAGTGGGAGAGATCACACTGTTTTATGGATAAATGGAAGCTTGGTGTGTAGGTTGGACACTCAAAGGGTTCACAGGTGTGGATGGGCACAGCTGGGATGCAAAGGCAGGTCTTTCTGGCTCAAAATCCTGTGTTCTTCTCACCACAGCACGGTCTCACCTCCTTCCTCAGCTATTCCTCTCTGTGGTCGTAGAAGACACAAGCTCCAGGTACATCTCATAACTGTATCAAGAAAAGCCAAATATATGTATAACTGTACACCTGAAACTAACACAACATTGTAAATCAACTATATTCCAATATAAAATAAAAATTAAAAGAAAAGAAAAAAAGCCAAACATACACAGGCACAGGAAAAAGGACAAGGTCCCCCTTGTTTATGAAGCTGATGCAGGACACTGGTGTGCAGGAAGACACCACCAGAGGTGGCCCTGGCCCCGCTGCCCTTACAGGTATACCAACCCTTTGGCCCTGATGGGAAACACCATGCCCTGCTCTCAGATTTTTAGGCGGGGGCACTGGTCACCTGGGCCAGCCTTAGGTGTCTGTGGGTTCCCCAGACCTCTACAAACAGCTGTCCTGGAATATCTAAAACCCAAAATTTTATAACATGTGCTTAAACCATTCACAGTGAACACTTAACAGTTCTGGCTACAGTAAGTCCCCTACATACGAATGAGTTCCGTTCCGAGAATGCGTTCGTAAGTCCAATTTGTTCGTAAGTCCAACAAAGTGAGCCTAGGTACCCAACTAACACAATCAGCTAGATAGTACTGTACTGTAATAGGTTTATAATACTTTTCAGACAGATAATACATAAAAAACAAACAAAAAATAAAGAGAACATTTTCAATCGTACAGTAGAGTACCTTGAAAAGTACAGTAGTACCCGCTACATCGCCGCTGCTTTTACGCTTGCTTCCAGACATCCTGGGCTTGAAATGAAGACACTGCACTACCGTACTCCATACAGTACCGTACAGCGACGTACACAAAAGCACAACCACTTGCAGAGGATGCACGCACGTGACAACGTACGCCAGACACGTGAACTAACTTACGCGACCGGACATGCGAACGTAGGTTCGAATCTTTGAACGTTCGCAACTTGAAGGTCCGTATGCAGGGGACTTGCTGTATTTCCAGCAATGACATCCGCTCTCATGTCACTGAGAGCCTGGCTGCTGCTACCAAAAGCGAGCTGAGACTGCAAGACAGGGGCTCAATCCATACCAGGCCCTCGGAAAGTCTAATGGCCCAGGGGGCAGTGCCAAGAACCCATTTCAACATGCTCCGTGGCCTCAGTTCCCCCCTTCTCGCTTTGGGCACATCTGTCAAGAACAAAGCACATGTGGGCTCAACAAGGACAAATATGGGATTCCAGCACCCTGGGGTGAGCCGGCCTGCTCAGCCGGGACCGCACAAGGTGACGTCAGGCCTTCCCTTCGCTCTCCTCTGTCATGTCTCTCCTTGTCGAGCCAGCTATGTGACCATTGTTTATTACCTACTGAGCCCCGGCACCATATTTGGCGCTGCACACAAGATGGATAGATTCTTCCTGTCACCGGCCTCACTCGGGTGGCAGCTCTCCAGGTCTCCTCTCCACCCTCTCCCCTCCTCCCTTCACCTTCCAACAACCCCAGAGGCTCTGAACAGGCCTCCCTGCGGGGCGGCTGCAGACCCTTTTGAAGAAGCCGTTTCCGGGAGAGGAGGGAGACGATGACAGATGCCCAGTTGGCCTCCGTGATCAGGAATGAGCCAGGCCCCAGTGAATCGTCTCTGCCGTGGAAGCTGCTGACAGCATGGAACCTTTCTGGAGTCATCTCCTTCCCGA
The DNA here is from genome assembly GCF_005190385.1 of Monodon monoceros. Taxonomy (NCBI): domain Eukaryota; kingdom Metazoa; phylum Chordata; class Mammalia; order Artiodactyla; family Monodontidae; genus Monodon; species Monodon monoceros. The sequence continues at coordinate 4,632,608 of NW_021703781.1, forward strand.
CCTGCCCTCAGCTCTCTCGTCTTCAGAGGAGAGAGGCTTTCAGACAGAGAGGCTCATGATTCCCAATATTCAGTGGGTGGGGAAAAGCTCAGATGCTAGGGCCAATTATACTGCCTGAGGGAGAAAAGGCCAATTTGGAGAGTAGAATGGGCGTGACACAGAGCTGGAAGCCATTTTCATTATGTCCTAAAACTTCACGGTGACTCGATTTTGCATTGGTCCTATAGGATTGTTGCGGCATCGAATAAGGACTCTTTGGAAAGTTGAAAGACAGTGAGGCGGAGAGAGATGTTCCAGTTGCGAGACTGTGATGCCCAGTCCTTGCCCTGTCACCGAGTATCAATGTGACCTTAGGCATTGTGTCCTGAAACTTACTAACAGCCGTCATTTGAAGGCCAAGCTCACCGAAACTAACCGAGTGAATATCTGTTTCATTAACTAACTGAAGATAAAGAGGTTTCTGGAGCTAAACCTAGAGGTTGAGAGTCTGAAGTTGCAGATTACGGGGTGGGACGTGGTGAGTACATGCAACGTGCCAGGCTCTGTGCTGTCCAGTCCCTCCGCAGACCTAGAGGTTCACGGGTGAGCAGGGTGGTGTGACGACGGTTTTTCCAACACCAATCAACCAGTTCTTCAATTCTCCTACACCTACTGGGTGCCCTACAATTCAATCCAATGCTGACACTATCTACCCGTAGTTAGTGCAGACCCCCCGCCACCAGGTCAAGGGCTCAGTGCCCCTGGGCTGCTCCCATTTCAGACCCACTGCAAATGCGGTCCCCAGCTGACTACAAACCCAGGGCTTCCCATGACCCGCCTCCATGTTCAATAATATATACTACAAGGACTCACAGAACTCAAGAAAGTGCTAGACTTCTGATTACCGTTTATTATAAAGGATAGAAATGAACAGCTAGTGAAGAGCTACACAGAACAAGAAACAGAAGGGTCCCCAGCACAGCAGCCTCTGTCTCCGTTGAATTGGGGTGCGCCACCCTCCTGACACTTGAGTGTGGTCCCCAGCTCGGAAACTCCTCAACCCTGTAGTTGCAGTTTCATTAAGCAGGCATGATTGGGGATTGAGCTCGATCTCCAGCCCCTCTCCCCTCCCTGGAGTTGAAGGTGAGGTGGGGTGTGGCTGAAAGTTCCAACCCTCTAACCACGTGTTTGGTTCCTCTGGGAACCCCTGTGAGCCATCTGGTTAGTATAAACTCAGGTGTGGTCAAAGTGTTATGAATGACACTCTTATCACTCAGGAAATTCTAAAGGTTTTGAGAACTCTGTGCCATGAACCGGGGATAAAGACAAAAATATATCTGTTCTTTTAAATTATAGCACAGGTAGCCAGAAATGTAAATGCCTGTGGTGATTGCTATGGAGGGCTAAAAAACGGTGATACTGAGCATCCCTGCCTGCTGGCTGGGGAGGCCCTAAAAAAGGAAGTGATCCATGAGGCAACCGTGTGGGCAAAGGTTCGCTGTGGCCACAGCGCAAAATGTGCCTTTGAATCCTAATATCTGTATGACATTGGACAGGTGACCTGCACCTCCAGGCCTCCATCATCCCATCCATCAATGGGGCTAACAACTGCCACACTGCAGGGTTGTGATGGGATATAATGAAACTCTTTAAGGACAACCTTCACACCATGCCTTGCACGTATGAAGCCCTCGATTGATAGATTGAAGCTGTTAATACTGGGTGATGATGATAATAATGATGAAGGAAAATGTCCCGGCAAGAGGGAGAAGTCGTATGTGGCTAAGCACTTGACGTAGAAGTGGCCCCAATTACCTTGTGATCCGTGAGACATCCGATTACTCAGGCAGCCACACACAGACCACCGGACACCTGGCTCCCAGACGATTATGGAGTGGTCCATGGGGGGGACCCCTCCTCTTCCTGCTGTGGGCACTGCAGGGCATCCCTCTCTGGAACAGCTTCCTGATGCCTCGAAATGTTGCCTAATTTAGCTGGCATGGGATCCAAATTTGACTATGCCCCTAATTAGAAAGAGCTACTGTTTGAAACCGCCATAAAAGAAACCAAAAATATTTTTTTAAACAAAGCAAAAACACTCTGTATCTAATCAAAACAGGAGAGAGAGGGCCAAGTCTTTGTGAAGCGGTCTTCCTGCTCGGGGTAGATACGCCTGACATGGGGCCACGGGAGGCTAGGGCTCGGGGTGCCCCAGACGCTGTGAGGGAGGGTGATGGGGAGACCCCAGGACTGGAGGTGGCCTGCTGGTTGGGGGGCTCGTTGATCTAGGAGGGCCCCGGGCTGGTCTTGGGAGTGTGGCCAGCTGAGACCTCCGGGCTGAGCAGAGGACGCACAGGTGGCCCCTGAGCTGCACCAGCTGCTCCCTCCACCCCACAGGGAAGACAGGAGTGAGGGGTGGTGGAAGATTTCAGGCCGACTGCCCTTCCTTTGCCTACCCTTCCACCCCCAGGGGGCATCTTCCCCTCCCTGCAGAGAAATGCCCTGCTCTGGGCCTGAGGCTGGAGAGGGCCCATCACCCATATCTTTACAGCATCCTGGGCGTTGCTCTGTGAGCCCAAGGCTGGGGATGCTGGGTGGGAGCTGTCAGGCCTGGGGCACAGGTCCCTGGACATCGGTGATGGATACTCCCGACGCCGGCACCGGGACTGGGGTAAACTCAGCCACGGCCAAGTTCGCTGCTGCCTTTGGCTCTGGGCCTGAAGCAAGCCAGTGGCAAGGCCCTGGGGTTTAGCTCGTTTCTCGATGTCACCTCTCTGTGAGAGGACAAGGGAGACACCCAAAAGGAAATGCTAGCAGTTTGGGGCCTTGCAGTCTCCTTGGCCTGCCGCCAGCCTGGGACCCCCAGGAGGGATCCCAACCAGAGGAGATGAGACCCTCTCATTCACATCTGTGGAGAGAGCATCTCTCCCGCTTCTGGAGCTCCTCCGGAGGCCAGGGCACACCCTGAGGTGCCAGGCGTTGTGTCAGATGTTCAGGAAACAGAGGAACTGAACACAGACCCTGGGGTCGGGGTGTTCGTCCTCAAACCTCAGTATGGGGTGCACAGACCTACTTGAGAGCTTTGCAGATTCCCGGGCCCCTCCCCTGAGGTCAGATTCATCGTCAGAACCGCCCCAGGTGCTCATACAGTGAGTGATTAGGGCCCAGCTTCGGGGAACCACTGTCTAAAAGGAGCTCCAAGGAGAAAGATCCACCCCAGCTTGGGAGTCCAGGGTTGTATGAAGGGAAGTTTGGAGGGATTTCTTGGCACGGATACCCAAGCCACGTGAGTCTTAAAGAACAAGGAGGGGGCGGGGGATGATGGAAACAGAGAACAGGCAGGAAGTTCCAGGCCAAACGCCACAGGCGCGAGGAAACTGTGGGGCAAGCACCCCGAGGGGCAGGGCCGGCCTCATGGGCAGGTGACCTGAGTAGTCACACAGGCCCTGGGCTTGGAGTTTAAGGCCCTGCTGTCAGCATTTTAAAATCCTTAATTTTATCTTTGAATTTGTGTTTGGAAGGCAAGACCCCTGCCCTGTGGAGGGTCAGGTAATGGCAGGAAGCTCAGGTTTGAGCTGGAGGGATAGAGGTGGCTAAAGAGATAAGGTCACCAAATGCCAGGTCAAGGAGCTCGGGTTTTGACTCAGAAGGAGGAGATTTTAAGAGGCAATGAAGTAGCTAGGTTTGCAGGCCATGAGGACCTCTCTGGGAGCTGGGCCCAGGTAAGTCTGCCCATGGGTCCAGGGGCCACTGGGAAGCCACCAGGACCAGGCCAGGACACCAGTGGCAGCTGGAGAAGGGGTGGTCAGGAGAAACGGGTGGTGAGGGTTTGGAACTGCAGGAGGAGGTGAAAGAGAGCGAGAAGGCAAGGATGACTCCCAGATTTCTGGCCTGAGCCACTGTGTTGCTTGGGGTGCCACTAACTGAAAGAAATGCATTGCCATTTGTTTCATTGTTCATTTTCTCCTCGCGATGGCATTTATGCTAAGAACACATCAGCATTGTTCACATTTGTCGATAAGAGCTGTTTCCAACAGACAAATACCTCTCACCCTTTAAGAGAAAAAAAGATGGGGAAAATGTAACCTGGTCCCAGAGTCATCTACTTGTAGGCATCCCTAAAATTATTTGCTGGACGGAGAGCTTCAAAACAGATCTACAGCTTCGTTTGTTTTTTCCCCTATTTTCTAGCTTGAATATCAATTATTTTTTTCTTTTGCTAGAAGCCCAGCATTGACCTTGAAAATATCACTCATGTTGGTAAACACACTCTGGTTGTTTGACCAGACTTGGAGATCTGTGCTTGAGATGTGACCTCAAGACACATCCTGCCTACGGGGCTCAGCCCAGATGGGCAAGCATCCAGTGGGTCTGAGGCTCAGGGAGCAGGAATCTAAAGTTAATGCATTTATCTGAGCCCCTTTGATCTGGAATCAGGCTGACAATCCTTCGAGGCCAGAATCGCCCAGATTTTCAGGCTTTCCTCCGATTCAGCTGGCTGTGCTGGAGAACCGTCTGCCCTCCGGCATCTTAGAACTTGAGCTTTGAATAACTTGATATCACAAATTAAAATCACCCCGAACTATGAATGAAAGGTTTTTAAAAGAAAAGAACTTAGATTTTGTTCAAATTAGACATCATGAAACTGAGAATCATGGGCTTCCTCTGAGCCAATTTATTTACCGCAAGGTAAACTAAATTCAGCCAAGAGAAAAGCTCACATCAACCAGCTCTCACAGGAGGCAGTAAGAAAACATGACTTTTAATAAACAGTAAGTATTCAACAGATATTTTAAAAGCATTTTTCCTATTTCTAAAAGTAATACATGCGGATTCTAGATATTTTGAGAATACAGAAAAGTGCAAGATGAAATATAAAATCACTCATCAACTACCACAGAGAGATAATATTGTTCACTTTGTGATGTATTTCCTCTCAGCCTTCTTCCCGTGCACACATTTATAAATTCTTTTCTAAGTCATTCTAAAGCATTTTAAAGGTAGAGATCATGGATGAAACGATAATGCTCATTTGAAAACCAGATTCATGTTGTAGCCATATTTTAAAAACCTTTTTTTCTAATTAAAGAAATAAAGTATACTCAGAAAAGAAAACTTGTAAAACAGAGAAAAGCACAAAGGAAGACAACAAAAGTCACTTGGATTCTAACCATAGAAAACTATGATTAATTTTTTGCTTGGTACCTTCCAGTATTTTTTTCCATGTGTATATGTGACTTACTTATTTATTCTTATTTATTTCTTATTTATTTATTAAAAAATATCAAACAGTGTATCCTGTTTTACTGTTCTCATATTCCACTTAGTGATACAGAATGAATAGTTCCCATAAGAATAAATGTTCTTCTACAGCATGATTTTTAAGGCTGCCTAGATGGTAATCCTTTTTATAGATTTATAATAATTTACCTACCAAGTGTCCTGTTGTGGGATTGGTAGGTTGTTTGTGATTTTAATTTTTGATAGATAATGCTAAATTGCCTCCAGAAAAGTTGGACCAATTTATACTTTACTAGTTCAAGCTTTTGAAAACATGATTCTGTAGCAAATATAATAATCTCTGTTTTGTCATTTGGGACAATTAAGGCAGAAACCAGTAATGTGGTGAGGGTTACATAGAAAGTCCATGGGGAGAATTACCTTTGTCTAGATCAAGGCTATATTTTTACATGTGCCTTACACATACTCTCGTTTAATTCTCACAAAAACCCCAAAAGGAGTTATTTTTAATCCCCATTTCCAGATAAGGAAAATGGGGCTCAGAAATGTCAAATCCCTGCCTTTTCCGTTCATTATATCATGGTGTCTTCATGACCACAAACTTCCACATCTGCACAGATAATCCAGCTGTGCTGTAGTCAGAGAATCCCAATGTGTAACCCAGTTCCACAAACACCAGACACATCAAACCTTGCAGAAACCAATAGTCGATTCTAGATAAGTCAATGACGTAAGCATTCTCTTTTTTGATAAACGCAACATGAAAGATCCTGCCCGTGGATTTATTTTTCAGGTAAAAAGATCTCCCAGGTTATGGCTTCTTTTCTTGGGGGTAAGAGGTGAAGGAAGGGAGGGAGCCTGAGGAAGAGAAAAACAACTTCCCTGGAGGTCTGAGCAAGGTGTAAGAGCCTGTCTCCTAGGTCTAGATTGGCAGACCTCCTGCTTTGACTCAGAAGGAGGGAATTTGCTTTTGTTTCCTGCCTCGGTTGTCTTGCTTACCAGCCACAGGGCACGAAACATGCCACAGCAATGAAATAAAGTTGACATGTCGTACTGAGGAAAAGGGAGTTATCCAACAGGCTGAGTCACTCACTCCGGGGCTGCAGGTATGGGTGAGACACCCCGCAGAGATTCAGAGCAGACTGTCGGACTGTGGGTGAGTAACAAAGAGAAAAAGGCCTGCCGATGACCTAACACTCCCTAAGTATTTTGAAATTCCTGGATTGTAAAAATGAGGATGAAAAAGTTTCGAGCAGATGCACGTTCACTCTTCCTTTGTAACAACTCCTGGGCATGTATCTGTCGACAGACGTGGAGAACAGACTTGTAGTGTCAAGGAGGGGCAGGGGGGGAAGGATGGAGTGGGAGTTTGGGATTGGTAGATGCAAATTATTGTATATAGGATGGATAAACAACAAGGTCCTACTGTAGAGCACAGGGAACTCTATTCAATATCCTATAATAAATCATAATGGAAAAGAATATGAAAAATTATATATATATATATAACTGTATATACAGTTTTATATATATATATAAAACTGAATCACTTTGCTGTACGGCAGAAATTAACACAACATTGTAAATCAACTATACTTCAATCAAATAAATTTTTAAAAAAACTTCCCTAACTGATATACATATGTATCCCATTTAATTATGACAACAGTCCTGCAAGATTAGTCTTATTATTCCCCTTTCTTGGGCCACTTAGTTCTCAGGAAACGTTGAGGCTCAGCGAGGAATCTCCCGCAAATCATAGACAAAAGGTACACACATGTGAAGTCAATTATCTATTAGTGAATAAAACAGTATTAAATGAGACAATACTTTGAAAAATCAAGTTAGTAGCAATCACATTAGAACCAGACCACCCCTGAAAAAGCATTTAGTCCACATCCCTCATTTTACAGATGTGGAAAATGAGTTGCAAAGGGATAAAGTAACTTGCTTGATGTTAGGCAATTGGCTGGAAAGGAGCTTGAGAACCGGCTGAAGGCAGGAAGCCTCAATCCTTCCCCTGTACTCTTCCCATCACCCACTCTATCTACTGAGATTGGTCGGCAGATTAGCAGATGAACGCGTACACAGACGAATGTATAGACAAAGGTAGATACGTGGACAGATGAACTGGTAGATGGAAGGGTAGAGACTGACTGATAGATGGAAAGATAGAAAGAGATTTAGCAGAATTGTGTAATAAACTCCATTAGAAAATTGAGAGTAAGAGATGGCATAGCTGAAAAAACACCAGACTAAGAGAAAAATCTAGATTCTACTTCTGGCCCTGTACTACCTAGCTGTGTTTCCTTTGAGTCCCTGAGCCTCTGTGAATCTCAATCAAACGTATAAAAGGGGGTCATGGATACTAGTGGGAAAGCATATACAGAGCACAGTTGGCCCTCCATATCCATGGATGTGGAATCTGTGGTTACCGTGGACCCACTAAGGGTCCTAAGCATCCTTGGATTTGGGTACCCGTGAGGGGTCCTGGAACCAATCTCTCACAGATACCGAGGGACGACTGTACTTTGTTAACTGTTAAGGTTTAATGAACATATGGTGTTCACATCCATTTCTGAAACTACACTGAAGACCACACTGTGTTTTTATTCAGACAATGAGCTCCTTGAGGACGGAGATTGTCCTTATTCCGTTTTGTATATCAGTTCCAGATGCTCAATAGGTGTTTTTAAGGTAAGTGAACAAATTAATAGTATGGCTTTTATAGAAGTGCTCTTCTTCACCACCATGACCCAAGCTAGCTCATGGACTCATCCAATCAATATAGATGCTGAATTAAGCCCAAACTGACACATGCCAAAGGGACAGGGGAGCAGGGGAAACACCCATGGTTACCCCTTGGATTTAATAAATGTTGAGGACTAGCCTTTTCTTCTTAACCTCCTATAATCTCTAACCTAGTTCTGTTTGTTTGTTTTTTCCTTTTTCTTTTTTTGTTTTTTTGCGGTTCGCGGGCCTCTCACTGTTGTGTCCTCTCCCATTGCGGAGCACAGGCTCCGGACGTGCAGGCTCAGGGGCCATGGCTCGCGGGCCCAGCCGCTCCGCGGCATGTGGGATCCTCCTGGACCAGGGCACGAACCCGTGTCCCCTGCATCGGCAGGCAGACTCTCAACCACTGCGCCACCAGGGAAGCCCCTCCTTTTTCTTAATATTCACATTTCCTATCATCTTGGAAACGTCCTCTACTTTAAAAAAAATATATGCATATGAAGAAAAAAGACATTAGATCCCTAAGTCACACAATACATAGAAATCAACTCTAGTTACATTTCAGATTTAAATGTCAAAAGAAAACCTTTTAAACTTTCTGACCATGGAGCAGGGAAATATTTTAAAAAATTAGACCAGAAAACTCTAATTTGTAAAGATACATGCAGGGGCTTCCCTGGCGGTCCAGTGGTTAAGACCCCCCACTGCCATTGCAGGGGGCACGGGTTCAATCCCTGGTCAGGGAACTAAGATCCCACATGCCACACAGTGTGGCCAAAAGAAAGAAAAGAAAAGAAAAGAAAAATACATGCACCCCAGTGTTCATAGCAGCACTATTCACAATGGCAACACATGGAAGCAACCTAAATGTCCATCCACAGGGGAAAGGATAAAGAAGATGTGGTACATATACACAATGGAATACTACTCAGCCATAAAAAAATGAAATAATGTCATTTGCAGCAACGTGAATGGACCTAGAGATGATCATACTGAGTGAAGTGAGTCAGACAAAGACAAATATCATATGACATCAGTTATATGTGGAATCTTAATTATGGTACAAATGAACTTAGCTACAAATCAGGGATAAATTAGGAATTTGGGATTAGCAGATACACACTACTATATATAAAATAGATAAACAACAACACAGGGAACTGTATTCAATGTCCTGTTATAAACCATAATGGAAAAGAATATGAAAAAGAATATATATATATAATATATATACATATATATATAAAACTGAATCACTTTGCTGTATACCAGAAACTAACACAACATTGTAAATCAACTATACTTCAATAAAAAATTTTTAAGAAAACAAAAAACTAGACCAAAATAATGATAGTAATAATAAAAGTACTACTCATAAAAGAAAGGTTGATAAATTAAAATTCATTAAACGTTCAAATTCCTGTCCATCAGAAGACCCCACTCCCCAACTCCCATTTAATTAAGACCTTAAACATGTGTTGGTGTGTGTCACATTTGGGTATCACCACCCCAGAAATGAGGTGTGTAGCCAAATGTTGCTGCCTCACCCAGCACGGCTATAATTCAGGATGACATACACCTGGCAGGATCCTCAGGTTCCCACGAGGGCTTTACCTAGGTGATTTAGGGACTGGAGGATGGAGTGTGCAAATCCTTTGTTACCAATGGAAAACGAACTTAACACACATGACCAAACAGATGTCATGGACACCTTGAAGGAATGCAGTATATATTATATCTCCCTAGATCTGAAGGGCCCTGGACAGAGTCTGGGACACAAAAAAGGCCCTTAATACGTGAAGGCACAGAAGACAGTATCATCTTCACTCAGATAGGAAAGCTATTACTTAGAATTACTTAGATCATTATTTTCACCAGGGATTTCTCACTCTTTCGTGTTCGTTAACCTGTGGCTGTCCTCTCCAGCCTCTATTGGCTATAACCATGATATCAAAAAAAAAAAAAAAAAAGCAGTCAGCAGAATAATAATCCCTGCAACAGTCACAGCTATATTGTGTTTTACAGTTTGCAAACTACATCCAAGTAGAATATCTCATCTGGATCTCACAACAGCAAGTGAGATCAGGTATTATTCATCCTATTTCATAGATGAAGAAACTGAAGGTCAGAGAGGTTGTGTGACTTTTGCAAGGCCATACAGGCGGGAGGTGGCAAAGCCAGGACTTGGAATTCAAGGTAAAGGGAAGACAGTGGGAAGCATTAGCTTGCCATTAAATGTAAGTGAAGGAATAGGGTAAAATGAAGAAGATAGCAACTTTCTCCCCAGAAATGGGTTCTGTTTTACTCTTGGCTTTCTAATAGGGCTGGTTCTGCCGTCTATCCTACAGTTGAGAACACATAAAAGTCAAGGGGCAATAGCCCTCTCTTGGGTATTTGTTGAGACTTCCCACCCTTCACAAACACACACCTCTCGCTTCTGTGTTTGATCTGATTTCCCTAACTCTTAGATGGGGACTCTGACTTCCAATATTTGTCTAAGGCCTTTCTCCAAGTTTGGTGAAATTGTTAACAACAATAATGACACTGGCTGCCACCCTCTATAGAGCGCTACTTATTATGGGCCAGCACTGAGTGGTCTGCCCACATTATCTCACTTAGCCTTACAACTGTATGAGGTAAGTACTATTTTGAACACTCTGAGGGGCAAAGAGATGAAGTAATGTGCCCAAGGTCACACTGCTGGTGAGCGGCAGACTGAAGACCAAGATGCCGGACTCCAGACCCCTCACCCTTACCACTGCCTGCAACTACTTCTCAGTAGTCAGGCTGGACCCCTGTCCCCCTTGGATTCACTGGCCTTGTCATTCTTTGGCCCCTCAACTGCTGGACTTGCACCACGTCTCGGCCTTGAGGAGCTCGGAGCTCTAGGTGATAACATTCCCGCAGCCAGCCTCTACCCAAAGAGCCTCCAAACAGACAAGGCAAATCCCTAGCAGTAGACTCCATGGCACACCATTCTCATTCCCCCAGCTGCCGGAAGGGTTGGCTGCGGAGGGCTCAGAGCTGAGACTATCCAGGAACTGCCCCTGCCTGATGGGAGGCACCGGGCCACCCCCCGTTCCCTCCCACATCCAGTGATTGTACATGTGGGACACAAAGACCCAGCCTTCTAGCCTCGTTGGGGCCAAGTCCGAAGGGCCATGCCAGCTCCAGAGCTCCCATGAGGTTGTGTGATGCCTCTGTTGCACCTGCTACCCAGTTCAATTCCTCTTTCCCCAGTTCTGCTTCCTTTACTCCCCAACAGAAGGTGGTCCCAAGAGCACCCCCCAATAACTGTCCTGCATGCACACTGCAGCCTCAGACTAAGATGCCCAGGAAACACACAAATTCACCAAACATCTCTGCCCAGGGCCTCATCTCCCAAGTGGCAGAGCAAGGTCTCATGCAGTCCGGGCTCTCAAACCTGTCCCAGTATTTCTGTTGTCCTGTCAGCCAGTCTTTGGCACTGTCATGTACATACTGACTTTCCTTTTCTTATTCTTTAGTCCGCTAGAATTTTCTGGTGTTCGTTCCTGTGTTTATTAGAGTCACCTATGCCTTCAGCCAACATCAGAGCTGTGCTCTTCCTGCAATCTCTCTATGACCCCTGAGGATGCCAAGTGTCCCAACCTGGGACCCAAGTCCTCCTGATTCTGTCCACACAGCCCATACCTTCGGGTGACAGACACACTTGGAATTTATGTACATTGAACATAAATGCGTGGGCGGGGGTAGAAAGCTCATTGGGTCTTGAAGCTGGTGCAGATCCCTCCAAGTAGACCCAGGAGTCCTTGGCTAGTGTCCTATTTTCTCTCTTAGCTCACATTCTCACTCTCTCCAGGCCAAGATGCCTCCGTAAGTCTGACAGGCCTCCTTATCTCCTACCTTTTTGACTTTAATCTGCTGTACGGTCTGCTGTCAGATTTATCTTCCTAAACGAAGCTCCCATCTGATCCCCTCCCTGCTTAAAAACCCTCACGCTCCCCGATGCCCACGTGTTTCACCCAAACCCCGCAACAAGGCTGAGATCAGAGTAGCCCATTCATCCTCTCTGGGGCAGCCAGCGTTCTCAGGCCTTGGTGAAGCTGATCGTTCTCTTGTCTTCAAACGCTTAGCAGGACAGTTTTCCTGATCCATATGAAGAGCCGCGGACAGTCTACACTGTTGTTCTCTAATAACTTCGCCTTAGGCTCCCGTGATTTACACTCATTTGTATACTTGGTTCTTCTTCCCTCCTAGATTACAAGCAGCTCAGGAGAAGATGCGCTACCAATCTCAGCACCCGAACAGTATAGACACATGGTGGTCTCTCAGGGGAGATTTGTTGAAGTGATTCGCCATCTCCCAGCGGGACCATAGATTTATTCTCTTACCCTTCTCCTTGCTCCCACCCCACCCCGCTCTGACCAATCTTTATATTCCTGAAATAAATATAAATATAAACACTACCCTAAACATATCTTGGAGGAAGGAGGATTTAAAACCTAAGGTAGAGGGCTTCCCTGGTGGCATAGTGGTTAAGAATCAGCCTGCCAATGCAGGGGACATGGGTTCAAGCCCTGGTCCAGGAAGATCCCACATACCTCAGAGCAACTAAGCCCGTGTGCCACAACTACTGAGCCCGCGAGCCACAACTACTGAAGCCCGCGCAACTAGAGCCCGTGCTCCCCAACAAGAGAAGTCACCATGATGAGAAGCCCGCGCACCGCAACGAAGAGTAGCCCCCGCTCATCACAACTAGAGAAAGCCCACACGCAGCAATGAAGACCCAACACAGCCAAAGATAAATAAATAAAATTAAAATTAAAAAAACAAGACTAAGGTAGAGTGGAGGGAAAATGAGGTCATGGCTTTAACTGAACAAGGAAAAATATATAATTTTGAAATGATGATATTTAAATAGTGGACTAAACCCAGGGTAGAGAGGGGCCCTATAAAAATATAGTGTAGGGTATTTAGAAATCAAAGATAAGCAGGTGCTAAGTGTATAAACAACTTCTAAAGAAAAAGGTGAATCTTTTACTGAAAGATTTCAAAGCCTACTGTGTTACCTTTTGCCTTTTCCTAGATAAGTGGACAGCTGGGCCCTCCTCCTGGCTTGTAGGGCTGGGCCTGGCGCTGTGGCTTCTGACCATCTCTGTCGGCCAGTTCAGGCTGCTGTCCTACCCTGCCCCAGGGCCCAGAGTCCCAGCTCTGCAGACAGTGATATCATTATATCACAACCCAGGCTGCAAAAATAACCACTTCACATTCAAACACACTTCCCCCTCATTTCCTTAGAGTCGTGTTCCCCTGACAAACGGCTGGAAGCTCCTGGTAGGAAGTAAAGCTCAACTGAGCTTCAGAGATAGTGAAAAAAGGAGTGAGATTCAGAGTTTCTTAATGAATGCAGTGGTAGCTCTGAGCTGCATTTGGATCAGCTGACCTATCCCCCCTCCTCTGGGCCTTGGCCTCTCTGCTCTGTGTCCCAAGGCCTTCTTTCCAGATGGGCAGCTATATTTCAGGGCTGGCTGTCCAATTCTGGAACTGGCCCTGGTGGTAGGAAATGAGGGGCCTTCTCGCCTATACTTTCTCTAACAAATTGACACAGGTCCAATCTCTAAAAGACAAGCCATCTAGGATGGGTAAGGCATTGACAAATGCTCTAGAATAGATTCAAAGTCAATGTGGGAAGAGATGTGGATAATGGTATTTGCAAGAAGGATTTGCACACTGCAGAAAATTCATCCCAATAAATGTGTGGCTATAACATTGCTTGTTTCTTTATTGCTGACTTGCCTTTATAGATGGTCAAGAGAGGCTCTGGCCCAGGCCCCAGACTTTAAAGGGCCCCTCAGACACACACACACACACACACACACATATTAAAATACACATGGTACCCCATCCCTTGAGGCCCAGTGCTCAGGGCAAGCACAGCAGCCTGTAATCCTAAACATCCACTCTGGTGACCAGCACTGCGCAGGCCACAGGAACACCTCTTTCACATCTCTTGTCCTTGAAACAAAAGACCCTGCATCCGAGTACCCAGATGCCGTGTGCACCGCGGCTGACTTCAGAAATGACCAGTACTTGGAGTGTAGAGAGTATTCGAGCGGCAGAAGTGCTGAGATAAAAGACAAAATCATTACCTTGTTAAGTTCTTCCTCTCATATAGCAAGGATGGAATGAATTCTTGCATAATGAAGAATTATTTGCCAATAGTGCCAAGAGTCCATTTTCTTGTTTCCCTTCTTATTCCAACTCAGGATTCCGGAAGGTACTAAAAAATTACCGCACAGTATGTGCAACGGTCGTGCATCGATTTTGGCTAACATTCTGCAATATTACATAACTCCTATTTCTCTTACTTTTGCATATAGATATAGTTCTAGATATAACATACGTGATATATAAAATAAAAATAGACTTTGCTACAGTTGCAAGTAGTTTTATTTTTATACAAAAATGCATAAGATGCAATTAAATCTTCAAAACAATTTCCAAACCTTCAGATCTATGTAAATAATTTTATTTAAAATTTTGATATTTACTAATTAACATGTATTTTTGCATTTTGGTTAAAATGGGTAATTTGGAATATTTTGCAAGAGAAATAACTTTTTTGAAAACGTCTAAAATAATTAAATTTCAGCTTCTTACTTTAACACTAATTTACATATTGATTGAACTATATTCAAATTTCATATATTTTAATATAATTACATTTATTTTTAATCTGTTCAGTTAGTGCCATCAGTGGAACACAGATTATGTGAAAATCTTAATTATGAGAATCCAGTTAACGATTCTGCTGAAACGAAGGCGAGACAATGAATTTTTTTTTTTTAATAAATGTATTTTTTATTTATTTTCTTTTGGCTGTGTTGGGTCTTCATTGCTGAGTGCGGGCTTTCTCTAATTGCGGTGAGCTGGGGCTACTCTTCCTTGCGGTGCACCGGCTTCTCATTGCGGTGGCTTCTCTTGTTGCGGAGCACGGGCTCTAGGCGCTCGGGCTTCAGTAGTTGTGGCACGTGGGCTCAGTAGTTGTGGCGCACGGGCTTAGTTGCTCTGCGGCATGTGGGATCTTCCCGGACCAGGGCTCAAACCCGTGTCACCTGCATTGGCAGGAGGATTCTTAACCACTGCACCACCAGGGAAGTCCCAAGACAATGAATGTTATTAAATAAATATAGCTTGTGAATTTATATGTGTTTATTCTTACTATTCATCCAAACAACATCCCAGACAGGCTTACACATGATCAAATTCCCCTCTCTTTAATATTTTACTAGTTTTTAGTCATAGAAAAACCATAGCTTTACATGTATTTTTCTGTTTTCGTGTGAAGGTATATTAAGGTGAAAGGATAAAACTTTTTTTAAAGTCTGTTAGCTTGATTCATAGCTTTAAATACTCAGACACATGGCATATGAGCCCCAGGCCCGGCAGATAGGAGTGGGCAGCTCCCCCAACCCTCTGATTGCCGACGCCACCACCACAGTGTTTTCTAAACTGTATCACGTGCTCACACTTGGACAATCACCCTGCTAAGTGCTTTCGTGTATTTCACTCAGTCCTCACCACAATCCTCTGAGGTAGGCACCATTCCTGGATTTAGATGAGCAGGTGGGCATGCAAGGCACTTGCTGTGGTCATAGGACCACGACTAGGGGAACGGTCTCCTATCCTGGCCTCTGGGACTCCAACTCCCTCTGCAACCAGGCCCACTGCTTCCACATGGCAGAGGCTGACAGGCCGTGTCTGTTCCCTGTTTGTTTCCTAGAGACCCTTTGTTGGATGCGTTTGTTGTGTCGCCCCCCCACCCCGCTATACACCTTTTAAAAAATCCTGGATCGGTACATCTGCTATGGATTTCAAGTTCATTAGATAATCTAAACACAATATATGCCATCCGCCAATAGCCACTTGTTAAACTATATGTTTAGCTCAATTATATTTATAAAGCCTTCAAAACAACTTAAATGCCTAATACATTTCACTGCATTGGTAACTGACTATTTTGTTGGTATAGCCATTCAAGGAAATATTATGCAGGAATGAAAATGGTAGTGGTGAAGTCTATAATAACATGGAAAATACTTAGATATGGTGTTAAATGAAAAAAAGTCACATATAAAATTACACATATCACATGTCAAAATAATGTAAAAATTAGTATAGATATGAAAACAGACACACTCGCAGGAAGAAAAAGGACAGAAAATACAACTAAATGCTAATAGTGGTTGTGTTTAACATAGTGAATATTAATGTATTAGTGTGATTTTTCCTTTTTACCTTTTCTATTTTTTGTTTGTTTTTCGTATGTTTTATTTTTGTATTGAAGTATAGTTGATTTACAATGTTGTGTTAATTTCTACTGTACAGCAAAGTGATTCGGTTATACATATATATACATTCTCTTTTTCATATTCTTTTCCATTATGGTTTATCATAGGATATTGAATATAGTCCCCCACGCTATACAGTAGGACCTTGTTGTTTATCCAGTCTATATACAATAGCTTACATCTGCTAACCCCAAATTCCCATCTATTTTTAAAATGGTTGGGGATTAGGTTAATTTCATATTTTATAATATTGATTTAGAATGCATTTTGTCTAAACATAATAATGATGAATTGGTGAACAGACCCACAGCCTAATCATTGGCCTGGTGTCCCCATCCCTCTGGCTCTGTACACTGTTTAAGATGAAAGCTGGTGTGGCTGCAGAGGCTCTCTGTGGGTCGGCTTGCTGTTGGCAAGATGCGTGTTAGAGATAAAGCACTTTAGACTTTGTCTTAGACATTAGGAGGAGCAAGAGATGAAATAAAGCAGCGGCTTTGAGGCTTTGATACAAACTCTGCAAACAAAAATTCTATCACTTTCCAAAGGAAACACTGTCCATCAAATGCTCCCTGGGACATGGAGCCACACCATTTGGTCCACGAGCTCAAGATAAAAGCAGCATATGGGAGAGGGTGTGGAGAAAAGGGAACCCTCTTGCACTGTTGGTGGGAATGTGAATTGGTACAGCCACTATGGAGAACAGTATGGAGGTTCCTTAAAAAACTAAAAATAGAACTACCATAGGACCCAGCAATCCCACTACTGGGCATATACCCTGAGAAAACCATAATTCAAAAAGAGTCATGTACCAAAATATTCATTGCAGCTCTATTTACAATAGCCGGGACACGGAAGCAACCTAAGTGTCCATTGAGAGATGAATGGATAAAGAAGATGTGGCACATATATACAATGGAATATTACTCAGCCATAAAAAGAAACGAAATTGAGTTATTTGTAGTGATGTGGATGGACCTAGAGTCTGTCATACAGAGTGAAGTAAGTCATACAGAGTGAAGTAAGTCAGAAAGAGAAAAACAAATACCGTATGCTAACACATATATATGGAATCTAAGAAAAAGAAAAGAAAAATAGTTATGAAGAATGAATGGGCAGGACAGGAATGAAGATGCAGATGTAGAGAATGGACTTGAGGACACGGGGAGGGGGAAGGGTAAGCTGGGATGAAGTGAGAGAGTAGCATTGACATATATACACTACCAAATGTAAAATAGATAGCTAGTGGGAAGCAACCGCATAGCACAGGGAGATCAGCTTGGTGCTTTGTGACCACCTAGAGGGGTGGGATAGGGAGGGGGGGAGGCAGACACAAGAGGGAGGAGATATGGGGGTATATGTATACGTATAGCTGATTCACTTTGTTATACAGCAGAAACTAACACACCATTGTAAGGCAATTATATTCCAATAAAGACGTAAAAAAAAAATCAAAGCAGCATATGATGAGAACCCTTCCTTTCTGCAGTAACTGTGCCTCATAACACGCAGTCCTAGCTCCCAAGCCTTTGAGAGGACTCTGACGTTCTCACAGGGATGTGTCAAACTGGAGGTAAGCCTTGAGGATCATGAGACCATCTGAGAATAGCTAGGAAGGAACCCTCAGGAGAGGCTGGGATGAGATCCTCCTTAAAAAGACTCATTAGCCTTTGTTCACATCTGCTTCGCCTGAGCCTGTCTTGGTGTTTAATATCAAGGACAAGAAAGACTTACCCAAGCTTGTCAAGAACGGGAAAGGCCTACCCAATGGACAGTTCCTAATCTCCTGTCTATCTTCTCACCCCCCTTCCTCCCTTCCAACTGAAAACCCACCGTGTGCCAGCTACCTGACTACACACCGAGGACACAAAGTCACATCAGACATGACACGGGCCCTCAAGGAGCTTGAGGTTCATCCTTTCCCACTGAAAAGGTGGTCCTCGGATTGCCTGGAAGCTTGTGTGAAATGCAGATTCTCAGGCCCCGGGAGTGACCTACTGACTCAGAATGTGGATTCATGTTTGCAGCAACATGAATGGACCTAGAGATGACCATACTAAGTCAGACAAAGATAAATATCATATGACATCACTTATATGTGGAATCTTAAAAAAAAGATACAAATGAACTTAATAAACAGAAATAAACCCAAAGACAAACTTATGGTTACCAAAGGGGAAAGGGGAGTCGGGGGAGGGATAAATTAGGAGGTTGGTATTAACAGATACACACTACTCTATTTAAAATAGATAACCAACAAGGACCGACTACATAGCACAGGGAAGTATACTCAATATTTTGTAATAACCTCTAAGGGGAAAGAATCTGAAAAAGAATATGTATATATTTGAATCACTGTGCTGTACACCTGAAACTAACAGACATTGTAAATAATCTATACTTCAATTAGAAAAAAAAAGAGATTAAGGGTTGGCAGTTGTCATTTAGCTTTCACGAACTATTTTAGCTTATTTTACCAGTATCACCCGGAAGGATGTGTGAGTGGCAGGAACCTCAGTCCCGAGACAGTGATGAGACAGTGATGGCCCATGGGAGTGTAAAGTCCTCTCTGGGAGGCTTCGTGGAGGGGACAGAAAGGGAAGGAGAGATGACGGAGGACCAAGTGGACATGAGCTTTCACGGAGGAACGGTCAGGAGTTGAGGGGTGTGGGAACGTCTTGTAATAGTGGACATCCCGGGCTTAAGCAAACGAGTTTGGAAGGGCTGCCTTCCTGGTGGCGGCATCTGAATGGGATATACCCTGCCCTCAGGCTCAGAAAACCAAACCTCTTCCTGTGCTTTGCCACCTGAATCTGTGGATGCCTCGCTCAACACTCAGCGTTCAAAGGCATGGGAACATGCCAGG
The DNA here is from genome assembly GCF_005190385.1 of Monodon monoceros. Lineage (NCBI taxonomy): Eukaryota > Metazoa > Chordata > Mammalia > Artiodactyla > Monodontidae > Monodon > Monodon monoceros. The sequence goes on from NW_021703781.1 coordinate 4,651,757, forward strand.
GGCCAGAAATCCAGTGACCTTCACCACTGCCCTCTAAGGATGCTGAAAGGATTCTTGGGGATTGCAGGGAGGTGAGCTGTTGCTGTTGCTGTTGTTTGAGAGGGGAGTTTGAATTTTACTCGGGTTGGCCTTCCCTCTACTGAAGTAAATTAAATTTGAGACAATACACATGTTCCAGAAAGGATACTTCAGGAAGAAAAAGGATTTTGGAGTTTTGACCAAGGCTTTACACTTCTTGGGTGTGGTTCCAGACCTTACTGGCATCAAGAAGTGGCAGGAGTGTCTAAATTGGGAGTTAGAGGTTGAGGCACATAGACTCACCTGAGCGTCCAGAATCCCCAGACACAGCCCTGAGCATAGCTCCTCGTCACACAGGTGTTACAGAGGGTACCTGTGATCTTTCCTTCCTTTGAACCGTCTGACTTTCTGTTGCATTGGGTAGAAACCAACCCTTGGCATTAGATGTCATTGGGGGGAGGGGCTTGGATGAAGCTTTATGTCTTCCCTCCGTAGGGAATTACACACACCGAAAGCATATTTTATAGGTCACAGCCATACCTCAGAATCCGCAGAAGATTGGTTCCAGGATCCGCGGCGGATTCCAAAGTCCACGGATGTTCAAGTCCCACAGTCGGTCCTCCATATGCGAGGATTCAACCAGTTACGGTTCACTATCCGTGGTTGGTTGAATCAGTGGACGAGGAACATGTGCACACGGAGGGTGGACCACCTAACATGCTTTATATTTGGGGGGCATGTGCAGAAAGAGTTCAAGTACATTTATTCTAGGTGGGGATAAAAACAGTGAGGTTTTTTCTTCCTATAGTGTATGAAGAAACAATTTATATTCTCTTATATCTAAGAGCTGTATTCTCCACACTATACAGAGACCACTAAGAATCAGTCAGAAGAACCAAGTCCAAAACAAAATTCCTAAGGAAACTGAATAACCTAGCACGGGAGAGAAAATATCTGGGGCAGAGAGATAAACTCTCCTGAAAATTGTGTTGACATATATTGATAATTGTGGTATACCTAGCACCACTATAAAGACAAACGGACATTGCTCCCTGGAGGAAAATGTCTATTAGTCAACCGACACTACACTCTGAACCCAAGTGATGGTAAGTCAAAGCCTAAGAAAACCCATACTTTTAGTTATGAAAGAAGAAAAGCATATTACTTGCTGAAAATTGTTGTGAATGAAATTCACATTGATTCGTCTTAAGCCCCATAACATTATTTCTAGGATGTATTGAAAATTGTTTGATCATTCTGCACCAGAGATCTGTAGATTCATGCCTCTACTGAAAGTTCTGGGAGGCTGGCAAAAAAAATTGCCCAATGTATTAAAGAGAGATGAGAATGATCCTTTTCAGCAGAATGAGCAACACACAGGTCTTCAGGTTCATGTCTAACCATACTATGCCCATTTTGATGAGGAATTAAGTTCTCCACAAGAAAATAGCTTTTATTTATAATAACACATTTTGGATGGCTTATGTATTGGTCTGCTCAGGCAGCTATAACAAAATACCACATTCTTATCATATGATCTAACAATCACACTCCTTGGTATTGTATTCTTCAAAAGAGGCTGAAAAATGATTTCAACTCTAAAACCTGCACAAAGATGTTTATAGCAGCTTTATTCATAATTGCTGAAACTTGGAAGCATCCAAGGCATCTTTCAGTAGGTGAATGGATAAACAAACTGTGGTACATCCTGACAATGGAACATTATTTCGGGCTAAAAAGAAATGAGCTATCAAGCAGTGAGAAGACATACCCTAACTATGTGACATTCTCGAAAAGGCAAAACTATAGAGACAGTAAAAAGATCAATATGGATGTGAAAGTCTTTACTTAGACTATTTGTGAACCTAATACATGTTAATTCATAAAACCGAATGGTTTTTAACGCATTAAAAAAAAATACCACAGAGCAGAACAGACATTTCTTTCTCACAGTTCTGGAGGCTGGAAGGAAAAGATCTTGGTTCGGTTCCTTGTGAGGGCCCAGTTCCTGGCTTGCAGATGCTGCCTTCTCACTGGGTCCTCACATGGCACAGAGAGAGAGAGAGAAAGAGAGAAGGAGGGAGCCAGGGTGGGAGGGGCATCTTTGGCCTCGCTTCCTCTGTCTTATGACACTAATCCTATCGTTGGGGTCTCACCCTCATGACCTCATCTAAACCTAATCTACAAATTCCATCATATTGAGGGTTAGGGCTTCAACATATGAACTCTTTTTTTTTTCCCCCGGCAGGGGGGACACAAACATTCAGTCCGCAACAACTTCCAAATGGAAAAATATAACATGTACTAACACTGTAGCAGGAGTTATCAACACCCTCTGCAACAGTTTTCTCATGATCAACATTCATCTACTCATTTACAAGTACTCATGGGCCACAATGTCAGTTATATCACTTTGGACACAAGCAACCTAGACTCACCTTTCTACTTAAAATCACAACTTCCTGTTGTCTTCAAACTAAAGTCAAACCCCTCAGTTTGGCTTACAAGAACATGGGAAATGTTCTTTTCCAACCCATCTCTCACCACTTTCCCTTAATTTCTCCCACAGGATCTAATACTTTGTTTCCCTTTCTAGAATGTGCTGTATCTGGCTCATAGCAATTGTTCCCTCATCCCCACTCATCCATCAACCGTCTTGTAACCTGCTAACTGCTACCACCCATCCAGTCCCAGCTCAAGCATTGAACGGTCAGAGATGGGACAGCTCCCGTCTATACTGCGTGTGAAGAAATTGGTATTTGAGCTACATGAAGGCACAAGTAGAATTCCTATGGGATGGGCCGGTGGGTGCACAGAAGTGGTCTTCGAGGCATGAAAACCTGACCCTTATGCCCCAAATAGACAATCCTATCTTTTACAGGGTTCATAAGCAGTTAAACATTGATTTTCTTACAGGGAGGAGTCAAGTCTAAATATTTTAAAGACCTTTTCACGGAAGGTAACTCTGAGGGCGCGTGAATAACGCAAGAATAGCGTTTAGGCTTCCTGCCTCTCACTCCAGTGAAAGTTTATTTTGGTGTCTTTCTTAGCTGGTTTCACAGAGCAGTTATCACACACAGCTCCCTCACGCTCCCCCAGAAGAATTTTTGAATATGTACTAAATGTCCATGACACAGCAGGTAACCAGCTGGCCCCTAAGCTGGGTATATGTGTGCTTGTGTATGTGCCTGTGCGTATGAGTGTGTGCTGGTGTGTGTGTGTGTGTGCTTGCCCTCATGCATATGCGCCAGTGTGCGTGTGCACATGCGTGTATGTGCGGTTGCACGTGTGTGCGCACATGCGTGTGTGTGCTTGCGGGCATGCGTGCGTGGGCACACGTGTGTGTGTGCTTGCACGTGTGTGCACGTGTTTGTGTGCTGGCATGTGTGTGCACGTGCGTGTGCTGGGACAGACTGAGTTGGAAGGGAGACCTGGCGGACAGGGCGAGTGAGCCATGTTCCCAAACACAGGCTGTGCCTCCGCTCTGACGTCGATCCAGCTCCGCGGGACTGGAGGGCATTACTGGTGATATCTTACACCAGGATTCCCTTTCACCCACTGCAGACAGAGCATAAAAATATCTCCAGCGGGCATCTTTCCCCGAAGGGGCAGGCCGTTCGCTTTCACGGGAAATACTGCGTTTAAGGAAAAATAAATCCCCTGGAGGGGACCTCATCGCTGAGGTTCGTTTCCCAGGGTATTTGGGAGGAAGAGAGTGCCGAGCTGCCTTTGGGAAACGTGGACGGAATCGTGGACGTCTCGCCTCCCTCCGCTGGGAGGGAGGTGGACCGAGGACCCGTGAGGTCCTCTTCTGGCGCATTCCCACCCGCCCCGCTCCCACTTCCTGCGCAGCCACTGGGGCACCTTGTCCATTCCTCAAGCAGCCTGATTTTCCAGCCACCCAAAAATAACAACATTTGATACCAGGCCTCTGAAGGCTTTGGCTGGGGTCATGTTCCCAAATTCTTGACTCAAGTATTGTTAAATGAGACCTCCTTTTTTTTTTTTTTTTCCAGTCAGGCTATTTTTTCCCTCTTTTTTTTTTCTCTCAAGATATTGGGAGAACCCCAACCAAGGAACCAGTGCTTAATGGGTCACAGGGTATAAATAGTAGTGTTGAGATTGTAACACAAGGCTCTTTGTACTATCATGCAACTGAACCTAAAAAAAAAAAAAAAAGCTTCCAAACAGACCAGTAGTTAACATACCAGCTCGGGGATGGGGGGTTGAAGGGCAGCATTGCTGAGCACAAGCTACATTCTATATTTGTCCACCCCTGCATTCCACTACTGACATCTATTTACAGCCTCACCATGTACTCAGGATCCCCTATTCATTAAACATGTACTCAAAAAAAAAAAAAAAGATTCCGTATGTGTTTTTGTGCCGTTGATAGTTCACAGACATACATTAAGCAAATAAAGTCAATGTTCTTTTGTCTGTTTGTTTGTTTGTTTTGCGGTACACGGGCCTCTCACTGTTGTGGCCTCTCCAGTTGTGGAGCACAGGCTCCGGACACGCAGGTTCAGCGGCCATGGCTCACGGGCCCAGCCGCTCCGCGGCATGTGGGATCCTCCCGGACCAGGGCACGAACCCGTGTCCCCTGCATCGGCAGGCGGACTCTCAACCACTGCGCCACCAGGGAAGCCCAAATAAAGTCAATCTTGAAGTGTGAATCCCGAGTCTGGGTTCACATCCCTAGCTCCTAACTCTGTAATGGTCATTTTACTTAACGTGTGGCAAGCTCTTCTCATCCATAAAACGGAGACAAACATACCTGTTCACTAAAGTTGGCTCTAAGTGACATGTAGTACTGCTTGGAAAATTAAGAGATAAAATCTGTGGGCTTCTTGGCTTTGAGGCACTCTTTAAATATGAGACATTATCCTAATTAAACTAAATTTTCATCGTGGGGTCAGTTCTTTAATGAAGCTAAAGGGGATGATCCATTAATTTGCTATCAGCCATTGTATCTGGAGATCCTGAGGGATCCTGAGAATTGATGGATTCTGACAGGCCTGACGGTATATTTTTGGGAGAGTATGGCAAAGCCTTGGGTGGTATTAAAAGAGATGCTAATTTTTATGTGACAGTGAAATTCATAGGCTCTAACAGAAGTACGATTAACACCAGCAGAAGGGACCAGGCTGAAGGGCATGTGACTTAGCACCTGACAAGTGCAATAATTCTCAGAATTTTGTGGCTCAAAATGTGTGCTGGCTACTAAGAACTGGGATTTTGGAAATAGAAAGTTCAAGTTACAAGCCTACTGGGCAGAAGCTCGAACTCCTGGTGCTGGCAGCATGCCCCGGGCATTCACGGGGTAGGCCAAGGTGTTGGCCATTCAGTGTCCTATGTTTAAATTCTGAGCCTGTAAGCAAAAAAAAAAAAAAAAAAAAAAATTGTTGGAAGGGTTCCCTTACCTTTTGGAAACTGCAAAATAAAATCTCCTTTGGCAAAGAGCCTCTTTCTTTTGTGGGCTCTCCTACAGGGCTTCTTGGGCAGGATTTACCTCCAGGCTGCCATGACCCCAGCTCCCCAGCTGCCTGCATGTCCATCTTCCAGTGGGTGGGGTAGAGGCAGGTGACACTCTCGTTCCAGTTGTTGGATTCACCAGAAAATTAGCAGGAAAAGAAAACAGTAATTGCCAAAGGGGGGTCCATGCTGCTCGGTGGAGGTATCTCGGAGATGAAGTTGCTTATTAATGAGGTGTAGTATTTCAGTAGCTGGTATTTGAGTTGGGTTGCTAGGAGAGAAAAGCAAAGAAGGGTACAGGCAGCCCTGTTTACCCCTAGCGTTGGCCCGGAACACAGGTACAGGCACATTCTGATACCGAGGACCACACACTGAGCACGTACCAGGTAGAGATACAGCACTAAGCATTTGAAATAGACCATTTCATTCAATATGCACAAACGTCCTATGAGACCGATGCTATCCTTATGCCGTCTGCACGAGGGAACAGAGCCCTAGGAAATAACTTGTCCAAGATTCATAGCTAATTACATTGTGGAGGCTGAATTTGAACCCAGACTTTCGGATGTCTAAACCTAGGCGGTTACTGACTTTGCTAAACTTCCTTTTCTCATACCTCTCACCCTAAGCCCTAGTACAATGCATCTGGGACTCAGGGATCTCCCGGCGGGGACGGGGGGGGACGGGGGTTAGTCAGACAGGCTCAGGGATGAAAAGTCACAGTGTGTACGGACCTAAGGACTGGCCCCAGAGGTGAGGGCTCCTGGCTCGTGACTCCTCTCCCTGCTTTGAGTGTCCGGCAACCCCGCTGGACCTACATCAGGAACATCTATCTGAATGGCGGATTCAAAGCCAAGTTTCCACCACAAGCCTGCCTCTCCTCCATGCAAGGGGCACAGAACGCTGCCTAGGCCCGGAGCTGTGACCTTGGAGGTGAGATTTGAGCTTACCCCTGTCTATGCCATACACGGATGAAAAGAAACCCCGAATTTCATGACATTTGTACACACCCAGGAAATGGCATTTAGAAGTATCCTAATTGGTAGAGATAAAAATGAGCCCGTTTTCTTTGGCTTGATTTGGTCCTCCGATTTAAAAAGCATGTTCTCTGCATGTTAGCCTCCCAGGGGCTACACTGCTTACCTTCCCCGGGCCGCCGTGACCACAGCCCTCTCCTTTTATAAGTTGAACTTCGAGACACAAACTTGTATCCCTGAGTCACGCTACCCTCTGCTCCTGCGGAGAATTCCTGAAGTCTTCGAAGGAGCTCTGAAATTTTACCCTCTTTAATCCCAGTTCAACACAGCATGTGTGAGTGAGTACCCTGTCTGGCTGTTTCGAACGCTTTTCTCAGATTTATTGCTCCGTTCTGTGTTTATCTATGCCTTCCCCGTAGACTGAGAGCTTCCCGAGGGCCTCGACCCGGGCTTACCCCTTTCTGCTGTGGCACCCAGCATGGTGCCTGGTACACGTGAGTGTTTAAATAGCGCACGTTGAACGAGGAAGGAATGAACACGTGTTGCTCGTGCAGCACACATACAACCAGAGATTCTCAGGGAGAAGGACTGAGAACCTCTCCCGAGCTCCCAGAATGCCCTGGTCCAGCTCTGCTCCGCCCCATCTGGCACCTCGGCAGGCAGCCTGGCCCATCTCCTATCGCATGTGCTTTGCATCACCTATTACCATCCTTGCCTAACCCTGGGGGCCGGCCGGTAGGGAGGCGGCCTCCTTCTTTTTGCTCGGAGGCACGCCCCATCTTGACATCAAGTCATTTTTATTTACTCATCTGGGCATTTATCGTCTTCTCCCAGGATGAGCCCTGCTCCCGTTCACGTAACTGGACCATATGTGCAGGCGTGGAGGTGCCCTCTTCTCATCCATGCCCTGAATCAGACCAGTCTCTAAACCTGATGGACTCCTTCATTGCAATGGCTTGCCGACTAGTTCCTCTGTGCTGCCATCCTGGTCCGGTTCCTCAGACTCTGATGGCCTGTCAGCAGCCTTCACTACACGTGCCCCACCCGCAGTTACATCCTTCACGAACACCTCTGCTTGGGCCGCTCCCCACGCGCTGCCGTCATCACGGACCACCCTGGGTGCGCCTCCCCGTGCATGAATTTCTGGGCCCTTGGAAATCCGTCCTGATGCTATTTATTCAAACTTCATGTCCCATTACCGCCAGTAATTGTCCTTCAGTTACAGGAGCCACAGATTCTTCTTGGTCCCCAAATATGCGACCATCTGTTCAGTCTGATGTCTTGTCTCCGCCTCTGCTGGACCTCCTGGAGCCCATCCTTTTCCCTTCCACCCCGCTCGGCCCACTCCCTTCTTTGAACCATGCAGCCAAAGTGTGCATCAGGCCACCCTTGACCTGTTTGAACGCCATCTTAGATCAGATCCATAATTTAATGTGCTCGAAATTTCCAAATAGATTCTAAGTTGTTTGAGAACAGGGTCTGACTCTTAATCCTGTTCCTCTCAGTACCTGCTAGAGGGCAGGACTTACAGAAATTGTGTAACATGCTTGTGCCTAGGACTGCCTGACTTTCCTAAGGAAAACTAGGAAAGCGTTAAGAAATGTTACACGTATCTTATCTGGGAAAAATCAGGGCTTGCAAGGGGTGGGGGGGTCATTTGCATTGTCTGCTGTTGCTACTTTCTTCCAGTTCTGCTTTTTCTTTTGCCTTCTCTTTCTCCTTTCGCTTCATGTTCATCAGATCTCTCTTGTGCTTCAGGTCCTTTTCCTGTAGGCTACAAGACGGCCAGATCTTAAAAACATAACAATCTACAATCCTCAATGCCTTAACATATAGGATGCATACAATAAATGTTTGTCTAATGAATTAATTCATGAAACTTCTGTTCTCTAGAATCCATCAGATCCCATAGTATTGAAGCCAAATGCCTCCTTCTTTGTTCTGAAAGCCTAAACTCGGGCCTTTCAACGTTTCTGTCCCCTAAGCACTTCGTTCATTGCTCTGTTTTTCTCTGTTTTCTCCTCTTTCTTCCATCCCTATTCTGCCCTCTTCAATTTTCTAGTGTCCTCTTAAAAGTGATTATTTAGCTTTTAAAACATCTTCTTATGGGATAAAGTTCCATGATTATTAATTACAATTGTTGGACATTATCATATTTGCCATAGCAAGAGGCAATCCACCGAGATTAATCAGTGTGAAATGCGCAATGTTTGAAAAGACCTCTGTATACCCTAAGGGGAAAAAATGTAACACATTCATAAGAGATGAGATTTTTGGTGCATTTGTTATTAGAACCTCCAAAGGTGATCGTGTATATTTCTAAAAATCATCTTGCGTTCTGTATCGGAGATGCAGAGTGAAGGTGTGCATGGCAGTGGTATTGCCCCTAAAGTGCTCTGTGTTGACTTTGAACCCCACTCTGCATCCACAACGGAGCTGTCAAAGGACCTTAAGTAATAATGACACCCGTCAGGACACCCCATTGTTGGAGCACACTGCTACATTCACAACAGGGCTAAGGAACCTCTAAGGATGCCGCCCGAGAAAACCAAGACAGAAATCAGGAGGAGGAAATAAATATTCCATAGGAAACCTAGCTGCAGGCATAGGTAGTCTGTATTTTAAAGCTAGTAATTTATGTTTTCTTTGTGAGAGCAATTCCATATTTTATTCAGCATCGCAATCACCGCGATTGATTCATAAAAGCAAAATTGCCTAATCAATGGACTAGAAATACAGTCACTGTGAATATAAATTCTTTCCTCTTCTAATGATCCCAGGCTAATCATTGCAGCTCTTCTGGCTCGTTTTCCTGATTAAACCAGGAGAATAAAGACAACAGGAACATGTGACTCTGTATTAGCCAGCTAAGCATAAAGCATGAGAATAAACCAGTGGGTAAATCGGGGTTGGGAGGACTTGTATAATCCATTCCCAGGAGCATCTTAACTAATATTCCCTATACTGATAGGGCCCCCCAAAGTGTTACTCTTAAATATTGAAAAAAAGTGGTGGGGATTTAGAGTTAGCAGAACTGGATTTAGGTAGAGGCTTCACTTAGTAACTAAATTACTTGAAGCAAGTCTCTTGACTTTACTGTCTCAGTTTTCTGTTCAGTAGGAGGGTTTCTAAGGCTTTTGTTTTCTCACCTGTTATGAGGATTCAGTGATCTGAGAGAAGCAAAGGGCTTTGTCAATCATAAAGTATCATGTTAGTATTCAGGAGAATGATTTTTTTTTTCCTGCACAACTTAGAACGATGCGCCTGTTTATGTGATAGCATCCTTGCTTAATTCCAATGGTGTTTTGCCCCAAACGCCTCTCTCCCTAGCCCAGAATTGTATTCAGGCAATGGAAAAACTCCGCTGATTTTCCTCTTGTAATTCCAGGTCCAGCGTGCTGGCCTCTTCAGCACAATGTTGACACGTGTCAGCTCAGACAGTGGAAGATCCTCGCCGTCCGGTGGCTGGTGGGGAGGCTGAGGCTCCATGGCTGAGCTAGGCTGACCAGGGTGCACCCCTCCCCCCCGGGGGAAGACAACTCTGTGCACAAAGAACCATGTGCTTTTCAACAAGGTGCAGCGTCTCCACCCCAGCACCCTGGTGACAAGCTGGTGCCACTAACTGCAGGGGCAGCACAGACAGAGGGAGGGGTGGAAGAGGCGTTTACACCTTGTTAAGATATAAGTCCTGACACTTCACTTTTTTTTTTCTTTTTTTTGCCAATAGCAGAATCTTTATTATTTTTTCTTTCTTTCTTTTTTTGTCCAAAGCTAAAGCAGAATCTTTTCTTAATTTTTATTGGAGTGTAGTGGACTTACAATGTCGTGTTAGTTTCAGGTATATAGCAACGTGAATCAGTTATGCATATATATATTCATTCTTGCCGAATCTATATTATTTTTTCTTTTTTTTTTTTAAATAATAAAAACAAATTCCAGATTGGAATCTCAGAGACAACCCCCTCACCGGGGCTGCCCCAACACATCTTCCGGCCCCCTTCCTCCTGCGTCCCTGCCAAGCCACCCCAACCAGAGCAGCGTGAATTACTCCCCTCAGTGGCATCACAGCTCCGCCCATGCGTTGACAGTTGTAAAGCAGGCTGCTAGGAGTTCAGTCCTGTGATCACTCCCTCAACGGCAGGGAGGCAAAGAGTTTAGGAACAAGGAAGTCTGAAGTGAGCGCACATCTGCCAGCCGATCGACCACCACCCACCTCTCCACGCTGGACTAACTCTGCCCTGACATCCAAGGGGAGCACCCCTCCTTCCAGGCAGCTGTCATCTCTTGGGACCAGGGATGCTGCCTGTGACCCCACAGGCTGAGACCACTCAGTCCCAGTGGGCACCATTCCCATAGGCTGCAGCGCTGCATGTGCCCTGGATTTGGGCAGTGCAGCCGCCCTTCTTCGGAGGCTGACGCGGAGAACTAAGGTTATCGTCCAGCATCCAGACCACCCCACGGCCACTGCATAGTGGCCACTTGTTTTGCTGGGATTGATCCTACCCCTGGCTCCAAGGAAGACCCCTAACTAGATGCCATTCAGGGCAATCCCATCCCCTTGCCCTGGATTTGGTTAGGGTGCGAGTAGACCTAAACCAATCAGAGCAGGCTATCCCCGTGGCCACATGATGATGTCAGGACCTACCCAATCGGAGAGAAGCTTGGTGCTCTTTTCCCCCTGCTCTGGGAGGGATGTGAAGCTCTCTTTCCTCTTGGATGGGAATAAGAAGCAATCTTATAATCTCGAGAGGCCTGCCTGAATATAACATCAACACAGGGAAGGTGGGGCCAAGAGAACCAGGGAGAGATGAGGTACAAACCTGAAGTGAGTCAGACCTCAGGGTGGCCTGCCTGTGGATTTTTCAGTTCCAAGAGCCAAAAAGTTCCCTTTATAGGTTAAGCCTGTTTGAATAGATTTTTTTGTGACTTTGTATTTGAAAGCATCATCACTGATAGAAGCATCACAGCCTGGGACAGCCAGAGGAGAAGGAAAAGAAAACTTAGAGAGTGACCGTGATGTGTCACTATGTGTCAGCTTGGCTAGGCCATGGTACCCAATTGTTTGGTCACGTGGAAGGTAGGTCACCCACAGGCTCTCCCAGTCTAGATGTTGCTGTGAAGGTACTTTTTGGATATGATTAACATTTAAGTCAGTAGACTTTGAGTCAAGCAGATTGCCCTTCATACTGTGGGTGGGCCTCATCTAATCAGTTGAAGGCCTTAAGAGCAAAGACTGAGGTTTCCTGAAGAAGGAATTCTCAAGACAACAACAAAGAAACTCTGCCTGGGTTTCTGCCTGCAGATTTCAGATTCAAGACTGCAACATCAAGTCTTTCATGCAATTCCAGCCTGCTGGCCTGCTTTAAGATTTTGGACTTGCCAGTACCCATAACTGTGTGAGGCAATTTATTAAAATCTCTCTCTCTCTCTCTCTCTCTCTCTCTCTCTCTATCATCTATCTCTCATCTACCGTATATATCAGAGAAGCAATAGGATATATATTCTGTTTCTCTGAAAAACCCTAACACAATGGCATAAAACTTGTTCACTAGGGTGGGTCAACCACCGGTTCAGCTGATATGGTGGCAAAGTCTGATTTGAGAAATGATGGCAGGGAGCCTTTAGGCTCTGAAAGTCTCAGGCACCATCTAGCAAGTGGTTGGCACCATGGAGCCCAATAAGGTAAGAGAGTCTCAGCAGGTGAGGACAGCATGATGACAGAGAGCCTGGAGCAGAAAGCCATCCTTCAGGAGATGTTGGGGAGGAAACCAGGCAAGGAGCAGAGTCCTTACCACTGCACTGGGGCTTAAAACAAATCTCCAGCCCTAGAGGAGGCCTAGGGCGAGGGGCAGGACAACCAAGTGGAACTTAAGGGTAAGACCAAGGCAGAGCCCAGTCCCACGGACTTGGCCAACACCGGCCAAGAAAGGGAGGGAGTAGCTGAGTGCTGTGACCTAGGGACCGTGGAGTCATCTAGAAGCCTTCCCTAGGGGCAGTGGTCCTACGACAGGGCAGGGAAGGAGACTCAGGGAGTCACATGGGAACTCAGTGGTACTAGGTGATCCTGGGGCTGGGAGAGGCACCCAGAAGTTCTTCATGCCTGGATATTTTGGGGGACTGGTGTTGACGGGGTCGAGCCTTTGTGGTGGGACCCAGGGCCCAGGGCAGAGGAGTGCCAGTGTCTCCTCCTCTATGCAGCCCTCACCCCTTACCCCTCTCTCCCTGTAGAGTGAATGTGCCTCCCCAAAGCTGCCATGATGACTTATAAATACGTTCATTATGGCTCAGGGTAAACAGAGCGGCCGGGCAGCAGCTCCCATATGAACGATCCCACATGAAATCTTTAGCCCACAATGAAATAAGACACTTAGTTTAACACGCCCCCTTCACAGCACCTTATATTTTAGTACCGGGGTACTCCAGTCTCTTGTCAGATCTGCCCAAAGGAGTTAGCCTCCTTAGGTGTCTGAACGCAGACTTCTCTGTTTCTTGTGGTCTTCCTGTGGTGACCAGACGGAAGGGCAGCTCACTCCCAGGCCCTCCCAGCCTTGCCGAAAAGAGTTGGCATTTCTTCTGTCTCCTTTGACCTCCTGGCTTCCACTGTGGACCTCACGGCACACCCAAACACAGCATTTCTGCAAGGCAGGGTGCAAATGTGACCCAGTGACTTGTAACTGCATCAAAGCTAGGAGAATTTGCTTCTAGAAAAGGCTGCATCCTTAGGACGAGCTTGGGATTTGGGAGAACAGTCTTGGATAAACACTTTACAGATGGTCAGAGAAAAGTTAATCAGTGGAGCTGTCCGGAAACTGGTCTCAGTCTTGATATTTTTATAAATTATATGTAAGGGGAAGTAAGTCCCTGACTTCATGACTCAGGTAAAGCTTCTATGGGTAGGGAAATCCCAAGTTAAACAGTAAAAGTCGGCATTTTTATGTTACTTTAGAGCTTACAGCACATGTTCACGTGCACAATTCTACACTGTAAGTATTAGTAATCCCTCCATACCGGTGGTGTGGTGAGTGATGTACACATTTAGTTAATTTAGGGTAAAACTGGCCTTAGCCCTTGCTGCTAGAGAGAAACATAACCAGAACCGAAGCATTCTCAGATGTCTCCAAGCCATCTCTCTCTCTGGCCCCTAGAACACGGTGGCCTTCCTTTGTCCTCTCCCTCAGGGCCAAGGATGGACGGGGCTGGCAGAAGCTAGGCAGAGGGGAGCCCTGCAGAATTGCAATGGAAGTCTGAAGGGCAGAGTTTGCAGGCACAAGAAGGGACAACGGCTGGAAATCCATTCCCATCAGGGGTGATGGGGGAGGGTCCATGGGGTGATGGGGGAGGGTTCCATGGAGTGGGGTCTTGGATAGACAACTCTGGAGTTTGGGGGGTGGTGTAAATAGGCATTTAAAGAAGGGCTCTCAGAGGGATTCCATCCATAGAGGACCCATGGGGAAGACCTGAGGGTGAGGTCTCAGGTGTTGGCTGAGGGATGAGCGGATGAGGTGATCACCCTACCCTCCCTCTGGTGCTTCCTGTTTGGGGTAATTAGACTCTATTATGTGACCATCCCAAGGAGACTTTTTTTTAAACTAATTTTTCTATTTATTTATTTATTTTTGGCTGCGTTGGGTCTTCGCTGCTGCGCGCGGGTTTTCTCTAGTTGCGGCAAGCGGGGGCTACTCTTCTTTGCGGTGCGTGGGCTTCTCATTGCGGTGGCTTCTCTTGTTGCAGAGCACAGGCTCTAGGCACGTGGGCTTCAGTAGTTGTGGCACACAGGCTCAGTAGTTGTGGCGCACGGGCTTAGTTGCTCCGTGGCATGTGGTATCTTCCCGAACCAGGGCTCGAACCCATGTCCCCTGCACTGGCAGGCGGATTCTTAACCACTGCGCCACCAGGGAAGTCGCATCGAAGCTCTCAATTCTTGCACACACAATCTCTTTTCCTTAATTGCTTGTGATTCATGTCGTCCACCTAATTCCACTGAAGTCTTCAAACCCTCAGCAAATACGCAGACCAATGATGCTCAGCTCAGCCTGGTCACGGGGTGACACTCAACTCAGGCAATGTTGGTCGCAGAGACATTGAGTGAGTTCCTTCCAGGGCTACAAAGTTCATGATCACCGAACTATCTTACTTACGGATGTAAAGGCCCGTGTACAGAAAAGTGTGATTTACATGGATATGAAATGACTTTTTTTTTTTACAAATCCAACAGTTTTTCTGAGGTCAGAGTTCAATGAAGGTGTTCTTTTATTTTTCATCATACATCATTTTTATTTATTTATTTAATTTATTTATTTTTGGCTGCATTGGGTCTTTGTTCCTGCGCGCGGGCTTTCTCTAGCTGAGGCGAGCGGGGGCTTCTCTTCCTTGTGGTGCGCAGGCTTCTCATTGCGGTGGCTCTAGGCGCTCGGGTTTCCGTAGTTGTGGCACATGGACTCAGTAGTTGTGGCTTGTGGGCTCTAGAGTGCGGGCTCAGTAGCTGTGGCACACGGGCTTAGTTGCTCTGCAGCATGTGGGATTTTCCCGGACCAGGGCTCAAACCCATGCCCCCTGCATTGGCAGGCGGATTCTTAACCACTGCGCCACCAGGGAAGCCCCCATTGTATTTGATTGATTATTTAAAAGAACACAATAGGCTCCATCGTATCCTCACTCCCCCAGCCCTCCCCTCGCCCCCCAACCCCCAGGCCCGCCACCCGCCCACCTGCCACCAGTCACACAAATACCGTTCTTGCTTTTAAAGCCATAAATGGACTGAGGTAAACCATTTTGGTGGTTTTCAGGTAGGTTGACCCTTCAGTAAATGAATCTGAGCATAGAACCCTTTAAGGAAGATATTCATTCCCTTGATGTGTGGTCTATAATTTTATTTCATTTTATTTTCAGTAGAATGATATATCCCCCAAGGTGATGATAACTTCACAAATCATCTGATACTAAGCTGATACACACCCAGTGGGTGTCCCAGGTACAGGACTCTGGCCTGGGAGACGATGTGTCTTCTATGATGACAGCAGGGGGAGCCCCTTCTTGCCGTCATTTCAGTGCTGTTTGCCATGACCCCCTTTCATGTAATGAATGAGAGTCTATATTTTTAGTGGTACACATTCACTGCGCCAAGCACCTAATGCGTATCTCATACACCCAGTGCTTTCTCATGTCCGGCCGATAGATGAAGAACCAAAATGCTGTCATAGAGATTGTCCAGTTTAATTCCTGAGCCCCTTCTGAGGTAAGTACATGGTAATGTTTTTTCTCAATAATTGCAAAGTAGAAACACAACATTAATTGAGTTACGTGAAATGATCACACAAAGCCCAAGGATATCTGGAGACTTCCTGACCTTTATTCCAGTGTTTTTGTGTATCTGGGAAAGAACTGGACAATTCTGAGGTGTGTTTTCATAAAAACTTGAATTTGCATCTCTCAGCAGAGTTCCCTCTCAGAGATCTTTGTGAAGGAGCAGAGCAGCGCTGACTACGGTGCGCTTGTATCAAGACAAACAGGCTTGAGCAGGAGTAACCTCTTTGGAATCGAATTTCAACCTGAAAAGGCTTCCAGGTTCCTCGATAAAATACATAAGGAGTGAACTGTTTTGTATGATTTCCATCTCAAGCTTCTAAAATGGTTTTTGTGCCTGTTATCTGGAAAGAAAAATATGTTGATGAAGAAAGTCTTTTAGTAGGGTTGCGTCCAGGTATTCTTAAGCCTGGAGCAAAGCTTTATTTTTTTTAGCTTCCTGTCCATGTACTGCAATCACTTTTTAAACAATGACTGAAACTGTTATACAACTCTTAGACCTCAGTGAAGTTCCTAGGCTTGTGCTCCAAGATTAGTAATAAACGTCATTTTGTTAAAAGGACAGGGGTCATGACCGTGATTATTATTATTATTTTTGGAGCTATTACTGCAGAGTATTAAATTCAATAATTAACAAAAATTAGAAGTTAATTAATTGGGTGGCACTTCAAGGGCTCAAGAGTAAGTACTGTGATGAGAGAAAAACTTTTTTTTCTCTAACTGAAAAGTTTCTCTCTGAAAAGGCAACTCCCTTTCAGGCAGCCAGCTGTTACAGTACTTTATTTGACTTGGTAGTACCCACAGGGGCACGTCCTGAGGTTTGCTTAATAAATATTGGGGCTGGCCAAAAAGTTCGTTCGGGTTTTTCGAACCCTCTGCTGGAAAACCCGAACGAACTTTTTGGCCACCCCCTACATCTTTATTAACATGCACGGTGTTATCAGAATGCTTCCTGCTAAGACAGATGCCCCTTAAGCATGACTGTTTACTCCACCACCATGGAATATTTGCCTTATTATAGCCACAGTCTTTAAAAAAAAAGAAAGCAGCATCATGATTTCCAAAAAGGGAGTGACATTTGGGGCAGCTATAGTCATGCGCCATCTCCAACTTAAGACAATCCACCTAGTACAGCCTGGCCCGCGCCTGGGACCCTTGCAGGCGGCAGGCACGGCTGTTGCTGACGCGCGTTTGATCTTTCCTGGGCAGCCGAAGGCTCGCCGCACCCCTGAGCTGGCTCCCGGGTCCTGCTGGCTCCTCGCCCAGCAGAAGCCAGGTCTTTTATTTTATTTGGTCCACCACGCGGTGACCGTCCCGGGAGCGCGGTGGCGGCGACGCACGGGGCACTCGCGCCCGCACATTCCTCCCGGGAACGCCGGCGGGGGGCGCGGGGGATCAGGCTCGGCCGGGCCCAGGCTCCCCTCTAATTATAGCCGCGTCAGCTGGCGTGCTGGCAGACCTGACCCTTGGGGCCAGGGTGGGCCGGGTCTCACCCAGCGGCTGGTCGGCCGAGTGGGCGCGGGTTGGGCGCGCCGCCGCCGCTTCCGGGCCAGGCCCCGCCCCTCCCCGGCCCCGCCCCCGGCCCGGCCCGCCGCGGGGTCGCGCGGCTCCACGTGCGTAGATCGCGGCGCGGGGAGCTGGCGCAGCGCTGGCCAGTGCGGCCCGGGGAGAAGTTCTAGAATACATAAATACGGGCGCGGCGTGAGTCAGGGTTCCGCGCTGGAAACCACAGCAAGGTTTCCTCGTGGTCGAAGGCCTTTACGCAGGCGGCTGGAGAGTCAGGGAGCCTCCTCCCCTTTCCTTCCCCTCGAGTAAACAGGGATTGGCAGAGCTGGCGGCTGTTTTCTTCCTTTTAAAAAACGCCATGCTGAGCAACAATGAAAAGTAAGAAAAGAAAAAGCTACAATTTGACAGTGCTGACCCCAGGCCCCATGTTTTCAACCGGTCTGTTGATTCGTATGAAGATAATGGTGTCCCGCGGCCCCTTTTCGTGTGTGATGGTTTCATGCTGGGCGTAATGAAAGCGCTTTGACTGTAGGATCGTGTACCTGTATCAGAATCCTACCAAAGTTCTGGATGTAAGTTCTAGGAAGGGACTCAGTTCTCGATGTAAGAATTTAGCTCTGACTATACTTTCCAAACTCCTGGAAGGAAACCAACTCGTGGTTAACTCTTGTTAGTATCGTGCCCTTCGTCAAGCAAACAAGCTCCCTACCTGCGGCATTGACTCTAGGCTCCAAGGAAGCTGGGGGCTATGGCCTCTCAGCTGTTCAAAGCCTACAATGCTGTGCCTACTTAATAGGTGTTAAATAATAACAGCAACAGTCCATATGGTGCTTGTTAAGAGTATTCCAAAACTTCCCTAATGACTGTGACCCTCCTGTGAAATTCTGATTTCAGTTGTATATGGGGTACAATAAATCTTTATCTTTTATCACCAAAAAAAAGGCTAATCGAATTGCTGTTTGGAGGCCGGAATAACAACATGGGGTAGGAGGCCAGAGCCCGGGTCAAGGCACGCAGCAGACTTTTTCTGCTTTGCAGCTCTCTCAGGCTGCAGAGAACATGAAAGGCCCAAGGCCCAGGCTGTGTAAAGAAATGCTGATTTATTCAGTCCTAGACAATCCCTACTCCTACATTTCACTTCTCTGCACAACTCTTACTGGTATGGTTAATATTTTAAAATCCTACCATAAAAGAAAATAAAGCTCAGTAATTTTGAGCTTAAAAATAATGAGTTACAAAAAATCTTTCCATACATTAAAATAAATTTAGGCCTTTAGCTCCGGGGAAATGTTGTTTCAGGATTTTTGTTTTTCCTGGCGAGGTATCCACATTTACAGTGTCAAATATTCTACTTGCACTGTCACAGGAAAGCTGTTTTCTAAATGGCAGAGAAATACACAGTGACCTAAATATTTATCTGCTAAAGTTGCTACCTGAGCACCTGCACAACAAAACATGACTCATTTGTTGCGCAAGATGCCCGTCCCCTCATGGGTGTCTTTATGTTACTGGCTGGTAATGATACAAAGAGTGAAATGGCAATTTTGCTAAGTAAAAGTGGTAAGTGATGAAATCTACAGATTATATAATGGTTCATTTTCCCCAAAATATAAACTATATTTAGAAATATTGAAATGTGACATATTACTCTATATAGGATGTCTTATCTGAGCATCAAGGGCTTCTGCTGAGTGGCTGGAAGAGGTTCTTTATAGATTATGCAATACAGCTTCTAAAGCTCATTCAAAGGATGAGATCAACCTGTGCACTGATGCTTGCAAGTGAAACTAGGAATCCCGTAGTCTAGTCTCCAGACTTTATCTGACCTAAGAGAAAATTCATCTCCTAGAAGATTTTCAAGGCTGACTTTTGTGTTAAGTTTTACGTGCACAGAAGACTTGCTATACTATGATTTTTAGTTTTAAAGGGCTAGTCTACATTTTTTTCAAAGCAATGTTTAAGATTGTATTATGGTAGAAACTGTTTATACCATTCTAATAAGATGGGGTTCTATTAAGGAAACTTTACCCCATCGTTTTTCAGATTAAAAGACCAGCTTTAAGACCCAATGTCTAAATGATTTGCCTATGGTATACTTTTTGCCCTAAAATACTTTTCCTGTGGCTTGCATGGATTGTTTTGTTTTGCTCAGCCCCTTATGTTGTGATAAAGACCAGTGCAGATGTAGAGTTCATATTCTATAATTTAAAAAAAAGTAAGTTACACCTCAAATTAACAAATGTATTTTAAAATCAAGCATTTTAAGTTGTATTGACATGGGGAAGGAGCAAGTTAACAACTGATGAGTTAAAACAAATGTCACTGTTAAATTGAGTATAAATGGTTCTGTTAATGGTAAATTAGGATAGTGTGGATATCCCTAATTATGGTTTTATCTGGGATTAGTAGAGAAATCCACATATAATCCGTAAATCCAGTCATTTTCTATCTTCCAACCTCTTAAGTAATTTACAAATTGACTTTCTGTATATTTTTGTGCCTTTCAAATTACTGTGAGGGGTTCCTAACTTCTGAGGAAAATGCAGGCTGTCAACAGAAACAGCAACAAGGCATCTAGGTAGTTGACAACCTGGGAAGTCACACCCATAATTTTTATTTAGTTGTAACCAATTGTATTGTAATCAATACTATTGCTGTCAGAGGCCTAACCAGTGGCACTGAAAGAGTTAAACTGCGCGCGCGCGCGCGCGCGCGCGCACACACACACACTCCATTTCTAGAACCCTAGATGATGCAGTAGGTAAATCTGTATTCCATTCATTGGTGCCTCTGCCCTTGGTCTGTGACAGAGGAAAGGCGTGTCTTCTCACTGTTCCCTATGAAGAAAAGGCAAGCAAATGAGGGTGACTCAGTACTTCCAGTGGCCTACACACGACTGAACATTTTTCTGAATGATTCCACGTATACACTTTGGAATCAGGAAGAGAAACATTTTACTCTTCACTAACCAAATAAAACCATCTATAAATCAAATGCAAAACAACTTTGAGTAAAGAGGGACTTAAAAGTCTAGGAATTAAAAGGAGCTCCGTGTTTTCCCTTCAACTTTTTCCCAGCTTTGGGGAATAAACAAAGACATCTGCCACGTCAAGGGTCTGGTTTGTTTGGGTTTTTTTTAACTGAAAACTGAATGTAATCATTAAAGTTTACTTTGAAATTTTAAAAATGACTTCTGCAAGCTGCACTAGTTTAAATTTCACTAAAAATAAAATTTAGCATCTTTAAGACTAACAGTTTAACATTTCTTTTAAGCTAATTATTGAATGAAACATCATGTGTATTATCGTCTATAAATAACTTACTAAGGACACTGTTTCCTGAAAACTGCCTTGAACAGGCTAATTCAAAAATCATTAAACTATATACAGTGATGGGCTCCCCAAGTTACTGGGCCACCTCTAATGAAAATACATTCAACTACGCATAAACTCTTGCTGTTTAATTTAAAACACCTAGTAAGTCTATGTGTACCTTTATCTTAAAACTATAAGTTTCACAAGTTCCTTTCATAGAGAAGTCTGCCAAGCCACTGATCAACAAGAAGAGAAAGAGCTGCAAACATCCAGGAAATTTCTTCCTATGTGATAGCAGACAGGAGTTTGAAAAAGGATCTCAGTGCATTCCACCTTTTATCTGCGTTTATAAATTTAAGGTTTCAGGGCTTCAATGAAGCTCACACATGGCTTTGGCTCTGACTTTTATTCCAAAGCTTTCCAAAAGGTAGGCTTTTTTTTTTTTTTTCCTCTTTTGTCTTCAGTGCATTTCCTCTGGCCCAACATGGCTGTTTTATTCCACGGCTTTCCAAAGGGCAGCTCCGTGTCTTGACAGTCTTTTCAATGTCGTCACTATCTTCCCCTTCCAATCTACTATTGCAGAATGGCTGGCTGGACTGCAAGTTGAAAAGTAAACAAGTGCTTTCTGGCTGTACTTTGTTCAGCTCTTCTCGTTATCTGCTTCCCCTATCCAGTTGCCCTTTCCCCAGTCCCTAGCACTTTTTTTTCCCTTCCATCAGTTGCCTTTTTGTTCCATGTCTTTTTATCTCCTGCTATTCTCCTGCCGTTCCAGTCAAACCTCAACCCCAAACCCACACATCCTTTGGTCTCATTGCCACTAGTGATTAAAACAGCCACTCTAAGCTTACTTTCAACAATTAAAAAAGGCCTCAGAAAATGTTCAGTGCTCCCAATTTTATTTTTATTTAATGCTAAAAGTTAAAGGAAAAAAAAGGTACTGTAAATCTGACAAATGACAGAATGCAGGTGATATTTCCATAGCGTGATTTTAAAATAGAATAATGTTGATATCTGAGATTACACTCACTTCAGTTGACATGAGTTTCATCATATATAGAAAAAGTATCACCTTCAACTTAAAAAAAAAAAAGTAAAGGTTAAAAGGTGGCACACTTTTAAAATACTTGGTGGCCAAGGAAAGGTATCTAGTAAAAGTTGTAAACCATGTGTACGTTCTCATAACTTTTAATGTGAGGCCACATGAAAGACAGTACATCTGTTAAATTCTATAAATTGTTAAAGCAAAAAAGTGAAAGCTTCAACACCCCATCCCCTAATATTCTGAGTATTAAAAGCACAGCTGAAATATTAGGATTTGAAATCTGATACTGCCCATGTACAGTAAGTAGCTTTCTGACATCTTATCCAGCTGTGGAGAATCTCTGCACTGTCATCAGGTACAACAAAGGATCAAACCCATGTCCCAGTGTTAACTTTTTAACTTAAGAGAATGCCAGAGATATAACCCATATCAACACTTCCCAGCTGCAAGCCTTCTAACGAAGGCCACCCAAGGGCCAGTCGGACTCTCATTTTTTAATAGGAGTAAACAACACACAGCCCTTTAAAGCTGTTTAAATTTCTCCCTCTTAAAACAGCAGCACAGAGATACCATAGGTTGTCTTTTCCACAGCTGGATAGACTTATTCAAAACAGCAGGATGGTTCTTTACTA
This sequence comes from Monodon monoceros, assembly GCF_005190385.1. Taxonomy (NCBI): domain Eukaryota; kingdom Metazoa; phylum Chordata; class Mammalia; order Artiodactyla; family Monodontidae; genus Monodon; species Monodon monoceros. The sequence continues at coordinate 4,674,024 of NW_021703781.1, forward strand.
ATCTTTTTGGAAAGCTTATCTGTATTAAGAATGCAAAACATACAGATAGCTACCACAAATTAGGTCAAATGACTGATCAACTTGTAACATCTATGAGGTCAAATTCCAGTTTATAATAAAGTGCCTAGATACGCATTTATACAACAGACCATAATAAGTTGAATTCTTTACAAATGTCTTTATGGGCATGTAAAATTGACTGTGTTTCTGCATGTGTGCATTTACATAAGAGAAACCAGTCTGCTCTGAGTCACAGATACTCCAATTAAAAAAAAAAGTGTAACAACAAACTGGTTAATCATGCAAGTCTGTTTGCAATATAACAATGACGGGTAACATGAATTTGCACAGCATTAATAGGTGCGCTCATTAAAAACACCATGAAAAAAATACTGTATTTGGTGCAGTATCTGATTTTCAAGTGTTAATAACTCGACCATTAAAAAATATTTGAGCAATTTAAAAATGAAACACAAAAGCATAACTGAAGAAGGATCCAAAGTGGGTAACAATCTATGTTTTCAAATTAAAATAAAAGCTCGCTTGGGAACGATACACAGAAGTTGTAGTAGACCTCGAAGCCAATGATTCAGCCTAATTAGAGGGCCAAGTTACAAACACCTGAACATGAAAGGATTTAGAGTAGTGTTCCTGTCAATGTTAAATCATAACAGCACAGAAGAAAAACCAGTATCACTGTGAGACAACTATTTCTAATAACTGATGATTTATTGGTTTAAAAAATCTCACTTTACTGATGCAAAACAGTAATCAAAAGAAATTAGTTTACAAAAGGTTTCTAAAAATAGTTTGAGAAGTGGGGCCTGTCTATTATGTAAAACCCTTTCTTTAATTTTCGCCAGTTTATCATTTTTGTCCAGAAGAACAGTATTATTCACTTGGTATTTCAAACACATGTAAGAAGGAAATTACAGGTTTCCTCCACCCCCATTTGGGCTGTCACTGATATGCCCACGAGCAGTCCTGGCAGCACCCTGCACTGTTACTGTCATTGTACCATACTGTATTTAGCACTCACTACAAACAGGGTGTAGGTGATCATATCAACAGCAATGGGGCTACAGGTAAATGATAAAACAACAAAACACAAAACAAAACGAAACCAATCCCACAATCTCCAAGTTCACCTGGACTGTAACGTCTCTTTCGACTCTCTTCAAAGGAAAACGACCACAGCCAACGACAGACAGGAGTGCTCCAGGGTGTTTCGAAAGATCAAGTGGCGCTGCAGAGCCAGGCTCCACGCAAAGATGGCAGTGCCATCTTGTCCTCACCACCATCCGTTATCACTGCCTTGAGTCACTGGATTGTGTATTATGCAACCGACTAGCATGCAGCATTGTAATCTTACAACTGATCACATGGGCAGTCAACAGTGGTCAACTTTGCCTTAAAACAAACAAAAAAAAATCCCCCCCACCCCCAGTCCTGAAAATCTCTCAGCAGCAACTCTCAGGCAGTCATCAACAGCCCAACAACTAAACTTTAAGAACAAAATCCAAACGCGAGAAAGATTCAAAATCGGTTTCCTGTTACTCTCAAAGGACAACGTTTGGGGGGAAACGTGGTGACATTTCCCTGTGGCATATGCCCACTTCACAACAGTGCCCCTTTCGCTCATTTCCGTTCCTTCTCCACCACTTGGCCTCCAGCCTGAGAAAGGGGCCAGCAATAAGGAATAACAGACAGTAAGGCAATCTTACGACGTCAGAAAATGTATTTGGCTTTTTTTTTTCTTTTTAAAATAAGTGCATACAAATACAGCTAGAAGCGTTTCTGATTTGCCAAGTGCTCTAAAAAAGCAGCGCAAGTCACAGCCTACATTGAACGGTAACTGTCACCAGGATAATAAAGCACAGATATATGCTAATAACGTTAACAGAAGAAAAAAAATGCTTTTATAAGTACATACCTTTTGTCGTCAAAAAGAAAAAAAAATAGAAACACAATGTATTCAAAAAAATCAAAATTATACAGCCATGTTTATGAAGTCTACATTTCCCTTGTCTTGGATATATATATATGTGAAGATATATACACAATTCAAGCAGTTTTAGTTAAAGGTAATCATTGGGTTTTTCTGAAACCGGAAAGTCACGAGTCTCTCTCTTTTTTCACTTTCACATCTCCAGCAAGGATGGTTGCAATTTCCCCTTGCATGAAGGCCCAGGGGACATTGGAGCCCACAAGGGGGCATTTTTCCCCACTGGGACAATAGACCTCTCCACTGGCTCCCTGCTGTTTGATGCTTTGTCTGGAGCAAGGGAAGCAGAACTTGTGCGAAGGGACGGACGGGCACTGCACAAAGTGGGTGTCCTCCAGCCGCTCGTGGCAGAGGGTGCAGCACAGCGGGGCGCTGGCCGCCAGCGAGGAGTCCGGGAGGCTGGCGGGGTGCACTGGCTCCAGTCCTCCTGTGCTGCCTGCCCCCTGGCCCCCCACCTCTCGGGGGCCCAGCCTTCTCTGGTTCATAGAGGACGGAGAGGGTGGGCTGCAGCTGTTCCTCCTGGTGGTGGAGTGCACCTGGTTGGCATCTTTTGAGGCATGACTGCCCCCCGCATTGTCTGCTACCAAGATTAGGGCTGCCATGGGGGACTGGCCGTTCTGGGCCGCTTCAGGCGGTGTGGTCCGGTTGGAATGAGGTGAGGCAGTGGGGGGAGGTGGAGACACAAAAGAGGATGTAGGAGTAATGGGGATCTTGAGCCCTTCTGTGGACGTGGACAGCCACGGCTGTGCCTCTCCATTGATCTTAGGGGGCCCGACTTCACCTTCTGGTTCTGGAGAAGGCTTCCTTTTCCTTGCTGTTCTTGCAACTGGAAGAACAAAGACATAAGAGGAAAAAAAAACGGACATAAATGGACGTACACTGAAAAGGATCTTTTTTTTTCTAACACATAACAAAACTCCCCGAAGAATTTCTCTTCTCTAAAAGCTGGTACATAAAAACTCAGGAGTTTCAAGAACACGTGCAACTTAAACCACTTAGACTGACGGGGCTCTGAGGCAGCCTAACAGTTTAAAAGAAAAAAAAAAAAAAAGCCACAGAAAATGGCCCCGACAGCACTGTTTTCCCACAGGCCTGCCTGTCCCCAGGCTGCACTGTGCACCTGACGGTTAACGTCGTCCCCCCCCCCCCCCCCGCGCCACGCACACACAGGTTAAAAGGTGACTGGTGCCCTCCTGCTCGCATCCAGGAATGTGCTGGGAAAGGAAAGCCCTGTGTCGCTGCCTATCAGCCCGTCTGACTCATCTCTGTTATGCTGCTTCAGCACAGGAACACGTTGCCACTAAGCACTGGTTCCGCCTCGGGCAGATCAGGAAGTTGGGTGTTTGTTGTTTCTGGGCCGGGGAAGAACGGCGAATGGGAAGAGTACCCCTCCTTGGCTCTCCGTCCCCGGCTCGCCCCTAGACCCCCTCACTCCACAGCCGCCCCTACCTGCTTTAGACCCGTTGGCCCCGTTGGCCTCGAAACCCAACAACCTGCCTGCAGTCAGGGCCGGCTCCTTCTTAAACTTGCTCTCGAAGGGCCCCGAGTGGCCGTGCTGGTGCAGCGCCAGCAGCGTGTCTCGCACGGTCTTGGGCCGGTTGACCCAGTCCTGCTCGCCGGGCCCGCGGCCTTTGCCCGCGCCCTCGGTGCCCAGCTCGGCCGCCCCGGCCCCCGAGGACAGGCTGTCGGCCGGGCCGCGGTGCGAGCCCGCCGGCGGCTGCTTCTCCTTAGCCGCCGCCTCACGCTGCTCGTGCTCCGCGGCCGCGCCGCTCGACACGGACGCCGGCCGCTTGTGGGCGCCTAGTTCGGCGGGCTGCGCCGAGCCCAGGCCGGTGGCCGCGGCCCCGGACACGGCGGCCAGCGAGGCGGCGGCGCGGCCGCCCAGGCCGAGCGCGGCGGGCAGCGGCGTAGCCGAGCCGTTCATGAGCGGCACCAGGGTGGGCGGCACGGCGTGGCCGCGCCGCGGGTTCGGGCTCTGGCGGTTCAGCTCGGGCGGCTCCTCCAGCTTGGAGAAGCCGTTGGGCACCAGGATGCCGTTCACGGGCGGCGGCTGCGGCGTCGGCGGCTGGGCCAGGCTCGCGGCCGGGCGGCTGCCGCCGAAGTCGGAGCCTAGGCGCGGAGGCCGCTCGGCCGCAGCGGCCGCCAGGGGGTAGCGCTCCAGGGCCTGCGGGGCGCGCGGGGCGGCCTCGGGGCCGCCGTGGCCGAGCGGCGGCGGTTGCTGCTGCTGCTGCAGGAGGAGGTCCTTGGCCGAGAGCGGCGGCGGCTTGGCGGCGGCCGGGGCCGCGGCGCCGGGCGGGGAGCGGCCCTCCGGGAAGCAGCCGTGCGCCCGCTTGAGCTGCCGCGCCGTCTCGATGACGAACTCGACGCGGTCGGCGCCCTCGTAGTTGACGCAGCCACGGCACACGGGCTCAGTGAAGTCCCAGATCATGGCCCAGGGCATGCGGGGCAGGTCACACAGGTAGCACGACTGCCGCCGGGACGCGGCCGCCACCGCCACCGCCGCGGCCATGTCCGAGGAGCCCGCGGCGCCGGAGGAGGCGGAGGAGGAGGAGGGGGGGG
>NW_021703781.1:4678987-4755398 GCF_005190385.1 Monodon monoceros
GCCGGGGCAGGCTCAGCCCGAGCGGCGGGGCATGCCGCGCCGGAGCGGCGGCGGCGGCGGCCGGGCGGCGCGGAGCTCGGGCGCGGCGCGGGCCACGGGTCGCTCCGCTGCTCTCTCACAGCTCCTGGCGTCGCCGCTCTCCAGCGCCCGCGTCAGCGCCCAACCCGCCTCAGCTCCGCCGCCGCCGTCGCTGCTGCTGCTGCCGCCGCGGCCGCTCCACTTCTACAGACTTGATTCTTCGACAGCCTCGCAAGGCGCCTGCGCGGGCCCCCCCCCCCCGCGCGCGCGCCCGCCCCCCCCCCCGCCCTCCCCCCCCCCCCGCCGGAGATCGAGCGCTGCCTGGAGAGCCGGCTCTGCGGCGCCCGCCTGCCCGCCAGGCAGCGCCGCGGCCCGTGTCCCCGACGTGAACGCGTGGCTGGCACGGCTTGCCTTCCTCCACCCGCTCGGCTACCTCGACTTCTCGGGCCGAGTTCCCCCCCCTTCAGTTCCGTTTGGGACAAACCGTGCTAAAACTCATGTTTTGAAAAACAGGCCACTTTGTAACTTGGTTTTGTCCCTAATCTCTCGCGCATAGGGGCTTTTAAATCAAGCGTGGTTCACATTTTTTACGGAGCTTTATTTATTTGAACTCTTCGATAAGGGCTTTTACACTCGCATGTGTCTTGGGAAGGACACAGGCGCCGCCGGTTCCCTGAAGTTTTCCTAAGAGGAGGGTGTGTGCTCGCAAGCGTAGGACCGCGTCCGCCCGCCGTTTCCCGGAGCCTTTCCGGGAGGGAGCGGGAGCGGGAGCGCCGCGCGATTGGGCCCTCGCAAACACCGAGTCTTCCCCTCGGCCTTCGACCCGCCCTGCCGCGCGAGGGTCCCTGCTGCCCGGCTCAGGTCCGCGCGGCGGGCGCGTGACGTGGGCGCGGGGCCGCGGCCGCGTGCGCCGCCGTCTCCGAGTGCGCACGCTCCGCGCGGACGTGACTCGGCGCCGCTGGCACTGGCGGCCCAATTGAACGAATGCACATTCCAGGGATCCAGGGTCAGCGGTCCGCGCGGCCGCGTCACCGCGCAGGCTCCGCCCCCCTGCCCGCGACACTGGGGCTCCAGGCCCCGCCCCCGGGGCCAACCTCGGACTTGAGGCGGCGCGGGGCGCGGGGCGCGGGCACGAGCCGCGGGGCGGTCCGCGCCCACCGTGGGGCTGAGCCGCTGGCTGGCCGTTCGCGGGCTTCCTCGGCCCGGCGGTGGGGCAGGGGCGGCCTGGCGCCCACCGCGCAGCCCAGGTTGGGCTTGGGTGGGTGCAGAGCCGCCTGGCGCGAAGTCGAGGTGTGGCCGCGGAGCCGGCCAGGCCCGCCGCGCTCTGCCACCGTTGGCAGCCGTACACTGTGCCCAAGTGAAGTGAGCACTTGAGTTTCACACTTTTATCGGGAGGAGGAGCTGGCGTGTGTTATGGTAAATCACTTTTGGCTGGTCGTTAGTCTTACTAATAGACGCGAGCTTAGTCACTCTCAGTTGGGACTTTTACACTTCAGCTCTGGAAGGGCGGCCTCCGGAGCTTCCTTTGTTGGAAAACAGGCCCACATCTCTCCCTGAGACTGGAAAGAGCTGGTTAAGTGTGGGAAGAACAGGGTACTAATTATATTATCTTTCCTACAACTGGATTGGTAGGTGGCGAGAGAGGAAAAGAATCCTGCTGACGTTTCTCTCTAGTTGCTGCTATTGAAAATGCCAGGGTGCTTCAAAGGATTAACCTCAAGGAAGAGGAAGAACAGCCCTAGAGAAACAGCGGAGGGAGCTGCTTAAAGCACATGGAAAAACCTGTTCGAAAGTGGCACAGAAAACGTAATGCCACACCGAAATGTTTTTGCAGGCGAAGCCTGAATGACTTCTCATGGGGATTTCCAGAGAAGGTGCGTCTGCCCTAAAGGTCTCCCCATCTGTTCCCGGATATTGCCCTGCAATTACAATCCTGCCCCACCCTCTCCTAGCTGGGAGAATGGGACCCCGGTCCCCAGCAGCTGGTGCCGGTGGATTTGGTCACACCTGGTCCCTGCTGTTGCGCATCTCTCTCAGGACCTGTCACTCTCCTTGGAGGCCCTGAGCCGCTCATTCTAGCATGTGACTTCACCTACTAGGTCACTGCCTAAAGGGGATGAAGCCCAGTCTCTGTGCTGCAAGAGATGCGCCGTCTCAACACCCCCAAGAAATGGCCCCCCTAGGCAGGGGTGGAAATATTAAAAGAAAACAACTCGGGGTTACAGCTACGGCCTAGTTTTACTCATCTGCCTGCGAGCAGGCACCGTATTACCCTCGTGGGAAAGCCTAAGGCTCCCTCCCAAATAGAAACACCGAGATCCAAATTCTGCCTCGAGAGGTACTAAGTAAGGATTTTTGTAGAACACAGCTTTTCTTCTCCAAGTGAAGAGCATTTCCTTTTTATTTTACACTACCAGTTCAATGTCGAAACTCAGTTGTTGTAACTTCCCTAACGAAATGCCCGCTAGAAAATGGAAAGGCTGTTTTAGTTCTGGTTTCTTTTGCCATAAAAGGATCCGGGGTCAAGGGGGTTAAGGCTGGCCCTGGATCCAGAGCAGCAATTCCTTATATTGTATCAGAAGTCTTTCATGCTGCCTGGCCTTTCATGTAGCTCTGAAGCAGCTTTATCGATGTATGCTAAGTAAACAGAGCTTTGTTTTCGTCTTCCACCCACTGCCCTCCCTCCCTCCCGGCACAGACTGGAGTTGGATCCCTTCCAAAGCGGCTGCTGCAGCAGTTAGAGCCGCCTGCTGCACACACAGGAGCAGGGTTTCTAGGGTGAGGCAATGCGTCTGCAATTCGCAGAGACAAGGCAGGAATTGTAATTGTAGTTCATCATGTGATGACTTATGAAAGAGGAAGTTGGTATGTTTTAGTCACGTAGACTCTGCCCTCTTGCTTAAAAGGCTCCGGGTCCGCTCAAAAGGGAATTATGATCCTCTTTGCCACTCCGAGTCAAGGTTACCGGGTTGGCTGCAGTGTGCTCCTGCACGTTCACGCGTGGACAGGCAGGCAGATGCCCCGTGAAGTGTTTGGTGGGGCAGTGGATTGAAGTTGGCTTTTAACCAGAACACTGCAGAAATGCAATTTGTCTTAAGAAATATTCTGTGGGGAACACTCCTGCTGAGACTGGAAGAAGCAACAGTCTTTTCCAGCTCGAATTTCTTAAGACTGAAAAAAAAAAAAAGAAAAGAGAAAATCTCAGTGTAGAAGCAAAAGGAAAGCCATTCAGTATGATATTCTCAAAAGCTGGCATAAGGGAAGTGATTGGAAGTAAACCAAAGGGAGCAGTTCTAAGCAGTAGCTCGGTGGGTGGAACAAATCTGACCCCCTCACTGAGGTTTACATGGGTTTCCCCTGTGTGAGCATTAAACATCTAAAATCTGAATCTGGTCCCCCGAGCTTACTGCAGTTGACATGCTCTTGTTAACACACCACAGCCCCATACTGGCACTCGACAGGGCAGCGTAAAAAAATGGTTCTTGGGCTTCCCTGGTGGCGCAGTGGCTGAGAGTCCGCCTGCCGATGCAGGGGACACAGGTTCGTGCCCCGATCCGGGAAGATCCCACATGCCGCGGAGCGGCTGGGCCCGTGAGCCACGGCCGCTGAGCCTGAGCGTCCGGAGCCTGTGCGCCGCAACAGGAGAGGCCACAGCAGTAAGAGGCCCGCGTACCGCAAAAAAAAAGAAATGGTTCTTAGCAGAGGACCTTGATGGAACTCTGCCCCTAGGACACGCAGCTCTGGGAGGGCTGCGACCCCGTGCCCCCAGCAGTGTGTGGGTGCTATCCAGGACGCGGTATTTCTAGGGACTACTGAGTTCCTACGAGTCACCCTATACCCACATGCGGAATCACAGCCTTCATTCTTCAGAGTGCAGTTTCTATTAATAGCATGATGTTGCAAGCATACTAAAGCTTCTTAAACTCTGACCCTGGCATATTTGGAGGAGAAAAAAAATGCAGCCACATGTCATCCGAATTTCTGTGGCTACCATCCTAGGCTCCTTGTACTTGGCCAGAATAAGGCTTCTGGAAGAGTAAGTAAGACTGGAGGAGCATGTGTGATATTCAGGGCTTTCCACTTTGAAAAAGTTATAAATACATATTTGAACATATTTGTTTATATGAATACATCCACACATACTATGGAGAGTCGTGACATACAGGAACCTTCTGGAACAGATATGAGTGCCTTCCTTCTAAGCAATAGCATTTTACGAGACAATCCTACTGGTTTTCAAATTGCAAATATGCTATTTTAGAAACACTTTCCCTCTGTTTGACCTCTCCCTGTAGCCTACCCACCCTGTGTGCAGAAAGCATTCAGATATTAAAAAGACTTTTGCATGTGGAGGAGATAAACTCTCTGTGGAGGGTATAAGAGTCAGGCCAAATAAAATCACAGGAGCTCTTAATCATCCACATATTATACACGGAAGCTGTTCGTCCCCAGCCTATGTGTGAACATAGGTACAGGTCCCCATTTAGAGTAAAACTTGGGGCCTTGAGGTAGCTTAGCTACTTACTGTGTCAGAATTTAAAGAGCTAAGTGAAAAATACAGACAAAGGAGAGATGGAGGTCACACACTCGCTCAGTCTGCAAGGAAATCTGGAGGAGAACTGGAAGGAATTCAACAGCCCTTCGATGCCAGAACCCTCCTATTGACTTTTTGGAAAGAGCATGATGAAATGCACTTTTCTGGAATAATATCTGGATACGGGTTTAACTTATATTTAAGACACTCACTGAAATCCTTTAAACGTTATCAGTAGGAAGACCCTGACAAAATAACAAACTAACCTCTCCGATAATGTTTGAAAAAAATAAAATGGTAAATTTTCCCTCATTAGCTTGCTTACTTAAAAAGGTAACTTTCCTACTACACATTCAGTAGTAAGGGAACTGAAAAAAATAGATGTTACAGTTCTAAAAGGTCAAGCATGATGTGATAGCTTTGCGTTTATTATTGTTTTCGTATGGACATTCAGAAAAGTTGTTTCGAGCATAAATTTTGTTGTCATCCTTTTTCAGAAGCTAAAAACCTAAGACAGTGAAAGATTAAGTGATTTGCCTATTGTAACATGAAAGGTGAGTACCAGAACTGAAATCCAAGTATGAGTATTTTTTTCTAACAATATAGTCTCGAACATTCTGTTTACATTTTGCATTTTAAAAAAACATGTGATCACAGTTTAGAGGTCTAGAAGAAGCATGTTAACATTTGTGAGTGTTAACAAAAAGAGTGTTAAGATTTGCCTATCTATATCTGTATTTATAGGAAACAAGAACATTCTAGTATAGTTCATAGGACAGGTGATCCAAAGAAAAAAGAGTGATATGGTAGAGTTGAGAGAGGCCACCACGCCATGCCTCGTATGGGACTTCTTAAATGGCAAACCATTTTGTACTGATGAAACTTAGAATTTATGAGCCATAGATTAAAAATTGATCTTAGGTGTCTGGATAAAAAATTCAGTTCTGGGATTTAGTTGAGTGAGGGAATGGTTTGGTCACTCACCAAATTGGAATACTGTGCCTCCAATTCTTTATGCCCTATTTCCTTGCAAACAAAGAGAAAATTCTCATGAAATCATTTAATTCCTACTGTAGGCCTCCAGTTCTGGCTCCTTTGCACTCAGGCAGGTAAATACACCGTGGCTACAAGGCGCTGAAAAGACAAAACCATGGAGTCAGATACTTCATAGAATTTCATCGCTGTGAAGGGGCTGTAGGAAGCACAATGATTATAATTTATTCACATAAGCTTTCACTGTTATTGTTTGTATTTCTTATGAGATAGAAGTTAGCCAATATGAACTAGATTGACTTTCTCTTGACAAGATGCAAATATATTTTGCAAAAGAATGCCAATCAGCAGGAAAATTTGGCCTTTACCAATGGGGTTTCAATAATCTGTGCTGGTGACTGACTTGCTGTGATCTAATGTGCTTTAGCAAACACACACAAAGTAATGTTATTTAAAATAGTTATGTGTATAGGTGACAGTCCAGTGATATCTAAAGATCCAAACAGCAACAATAACCTTTTCTCCAAACTTTGTTTTTTGGTCAGTTTTATGTACAAAGGAGATACAGAGAACTCCCTGCAGGAGGAAAAAAGGAAGGAAAGTTTAAAAGACTAATTGTGGGCTATAATTTATTAATTGGAGTGAATGTCTGTATGCATTGGCACATCCGTTCCTGGGCCCACATGGTACTACATCTTTGCCAAGGGGAGTGCAAAACCGTGGAGAGAATTAAGATTCACACTCAGAATTGAAGTTCATACCGGGAAGAAGGAAACCAAATACATGGGAGCAGATAGCCTAGGTTTGAGCCCTAGAAAAAGACCACTGGTGGACAGAAATAGAAAAATAGATTTCCTAAAGTGACTGCCTAAATATAGTGTGTTTACTAAAAAGCTCGTCACAGACAGCTAAAATGCAAATACAAATGAACTTTGATGGGCTTGTTAGCAAGCCTCCTCCGCTCTTCAAGCAAATTCCTGAGCGATAAAGTTGGTTCTGAAACATGCCTGGGAATTAACAAATGTGATCTTCCTAGGAGTTTTTATCTCTTAGCATTTAAGAAGTAGCTAGATTGTGAACATTTTTCAGACCGCTTTTATTCTTTCTATCTATCTTATCTATCTACCTATATTTGCATTAGCAGAGCAATTCATCTTTTTTTTTTTAAGATTTCCTTTTTTTTTGATGTGGACCATTTTTAAAGTCTTTATTGAATCTGTTACAGTATTGCTTCTGTTTTGTGTTTTGGGTTTTTGGCCGCCAGGCATATGGGATCTTATGTCCCCGACCAGGGATTGAACCCACACCCCCCTGCACTGGAAGGCAAAGTCGTAACCACTGGACTGCCAGGGAAGTCCCCCAATTCATCGTTCTTAACTATGACTAAGAAGACATCAGTGTCTGTTTACTTTATTAAATTGGTAAACTGAGGTACCAGCACAGTAAGGAACTTGCTTTGAGACAAAGAAATGTACAGTAGAACAACAGCTAGAATTCAGGTTTCCCAAACTGCAGTTCTTTCTTTAGCCCACTGGTGGGCTACCTCCTATTTCTATTTCCTTCACAGGTTCTGTTTTACATACATGTACATATCTGCACAGGAGATGGCTGTGGGACCATAGGTTCTCTTCAAGCAGCTGGCATGTGACCTGAGGCGGATCAGTGGGACACTCTGGGCCCATGTCTTTCTTGAGCAGAAGAGGGGATGTTGAACTTGATGCCATTTCTGCTCTGACCCTTCACATGGCGGGTGGGGGTAATGGAAACAAGGAGAACATGGCAAACCCAAGCCCAGCGTTCTTCTGACACATACGGGACCACAAAACAATGCAGAAAAACGACTGCAAGTGCCTGCCCATTATTTAGGGGCATTGTGCTGTCAAATAAAGTTGTGAGGTTAAATGGCTACCAGATCATCACATCATCTGAGAACATGATGGCTGCTTGGTTTGGGCTCAGATCCCAGGCTAGGAGTGTCTAAAGCACAGTCTATACTTAGTTTAAGTTAGCCAGTGCAAAAGCGTCTGTATCAGCATTAATATGCCCAACTAAAGTGTCTCAAGGCTTATGGAAAACATTTCTTTCCACAAGAGACTGCCTTATTTTATACACACACACACACACACATATACACACATACATACATACATATATATGATGGGCAAAGACTGAATATACTATCCACAGGCCTTTCAGATTACTCAAGAGGGCCACAGCTGAAGAAAAAAGAAGAAAAAAAAAAAACAGTTCAAGACACTGACAGGCATTTGGCTGAATAGGTCAGCAGGATGTGGAAACTTGTTTTGAGGTTTTTTGTGTTCTCACCCAGGATTCCACTGATTAATAGCTGTGTGGCTTCTTTGCTGGCTATATACTGAATTTATGAAGGATACCGTGAGAGTAAGTTCTAGGAATTCTGACGTTTTGAAATTTGTTGGGACTTTGTTAACTATAGTGAAATGTTACATCCGTGACTTTCTATATGACTTTCGTTTATTTGGGTATGATTATGAAAACTTAATGACGTTTCTTCAGTTCTGTGTATTTCAAAAATGGGGGTGGTGGGAAGCATGTATGTGTAGATGTTCTTTCATTTCAACTGTTCTTCAAACACGAAAAAAAACAGGTTCTTTACTTTTCATGTAAAGATGACTCAATTTATTTTAAAATGAGTGTTCCAGAATCAGACTTCCAGATTCCATGAATTCAAAGTGTGGAAAAGAATAAGCAGCTCCTTTTAGCTGTAACAGGAGACATTCTTTTAAAAGCCTGGAATGCTGAAGCCCTCTTACACTGAAAACATGTCAGGACATGCCTTTTTGGGATACTGTCAAGTGGTCTAGGCTCAGAATTCTACATTCTGTACTTTTGAAGTTGTTTTCTGTTGGCAGATGACTTCTTGATTATTTTCACGTGGTGAGTGTTCAGGCCAACCTCTCCTCTTCCAAGTAATTAAAAAAAAAACAAAAACCATACTCTGTGAAGTATCCATACTTTAGCAAAAGTTGTGGGTTGTGTGAGTGCTGGGCTTATAATGATCAATCCTCTGAGCCTTGTCACAGTTCGTAACAAAAGTCAGTTCAAAAATCAGACACACTACCTAGAATGCTTTATTCTGCAAAGCTCACTCCTGATTCTTAAAAGTGTCGCCATGTTAAGGAATGAAAAATTACAGTGACTGTGAAGAAGTTTTCACCTTTAAGGAGCTCTAATTTCCCTAGTAAAATTAAACAGTGATTTCCATCCCCCTCAGTTCCTTTCAAGGCTGGGAATGGATTACGGGGCAAATAAATAAATGAACCAAGTCAATGGGGGGTTTCCTTCTCCTGCCTCAAAAAGGTGCGGCTTCCCCCCTCCGCAGGCAGGAGATACAAGTTAGATGCAAGCCAGTTCTCCCGTTCCCTAGAGCCTCTATTTTTAGGCAGTTCTGATTCATGGATTGGAGAACTGCACTAAATTAGATACTGTATAGCATGGGCCTGGGTAAATTAAACGCTCTGCCCCTCCCCACCCCCCTGACCACCAAGAGTTCATTTCTCAGGCGCTACTATGTATGAGTCCCAAACAAAGGGAGCCCACTGAAAACCCCGTCCATATTGCCTTATAGATGGCGTGGTAGTAGATGTTTTCCTATTTCTTGAACACCAGCAGGATTCTCAACATGCCCCAGAACAGAGAGGCATGATCTTGGGTGATGGTTAAAAAAAAAAGGGACTTCCCTGGTGGCGCAGTGGTTAAGAATCTGCCTGCCAATGCAGGGGACACGGATTCAAGTCCTGGTCCGGGAAGATCCCACATGCCACGGAGCAACTAAGCCCGTGTGCCACAACGGAGAGTAACCCCCGCTCGCCGTAGCTAGAGAAAGCCTGCGCGCAGCAACGAAGACCCAACACAGCCAAAAAAAAGTTAAAAAAAAAAAGTCATCTCATTCCACTTCGTGAGAATTCTTTTTTAATTGTGTGTTTTATTGGGACATTTCCCAGAGATATTCAGTGAGAAACTAGCCTGAAAAAAGACAAACAGGACAGGTATAACAGATTTCTTTTAAAATACTTCATTTTGCAGACCAAGAAAACAACCTGTAAATCTTTTTTACGCTTTTATTATGGTATATAAATTATGACATTTTAGGGGAAGCCAATAGAGCTAGCATAGGCAAGAAAGTCAGTTTCTTTTTTTAAGCTTTCCATGGGTAGTATGATTTCAATAATTCTGTGGTAGAACTTCAACACCTCCGATTGAGCACTTTTGTTTACGAAGTAAGAACAGTAATCCTCATGTTAAGAGGTAGTGTTGCTGCCCTAGACAGCAGATGGTGTTATTAAACACACAGGCAAAGCCTAAGGTCATCAGGAACTAACAATTAACCAGAAATACGATCTGTCACAGTCGTTTAATGGGTAACCTACCAGATATATGCCACCTCTATTATCGTGAGGGTTGGGAGGTATATTGTTAAGCTTCAGAGCAGTTACACAATTGGTTTAGAAATATTGTAATTATATTCTTGTTTAAGCATTTCGTGAAACCAACAAACCAGAAAGAAAGTGAAAATCAGTGTGATTTCCTCATAATATTGCTTTCTCTTGCCTGCTTTTGAAAAATACTGATTCAGATTGCACAGTTTCATAGCGATCCCTGAATATAATTGGTCTCCCCAGACTAATACTGTCAGAATTTTGGATTTTCTGCTGCTGGGTTGTTCTAAGACCTCTCTGCATTATCCAAGGCATCATTTTTGCCCCTGCAGATTTTGTAGTGTGAAAAGATTTCAAAGTACACAAGTACCAACAGAGGGATGGCTGGAAAAAACGGTAGTGCAGAGAAGGGGGCAATGAGTTAGGGGTGAGGGGTAGTGGGAAGTGTAGTTGAAGACTTACTAGCAAGCAACGAGGACACTATTAAACTATGGAAGTGGGCTCAGTTTCTACTGTAAATCAAATATAAATATGTCAATAAAGTAAGAGCTTTGTACATACAGCCCAATTCCTTGTGAGGGTTTTCCAAGGAGAGTTTGCCACAGAGAATGTGTGACCGGTTTCCTTTCCGGTTAGGGCTTTTGAGGATGAGGAGCTGAATTCTAAATTCACTGAAAGGAAAAATAACCAACAGCGCAGCAACCAAGTCTGAATCACAAAGAACAAACTACTTGGTTAGAATTAGGAAAAGTGAACCTTGGCCCATCAGCCAGAACTCCAAAGGGTATCAGAGAGTTGTAACTCCAATCATTGTGTCAACCAATCTGAGAAACAGCATCTGGAAAAGCGAAAACATCCCCAGTGCCCCAGGTGAATAGAAGATGAACAATGGAAAACAAGGTCCGGAGGTCACTGGCTAATCAGAGTAAATAAGTGGGTGGATTCTAGTCTTCCAGCAAAAACTGCTTTAATTTCCCTGCTGTTGGGTTTGGTGAAGAGCTCTGAATCACAGAAAGTGCATGCTAATAAGAATGTTTTTCTTATCCAGTTTCACATATTTAAATATGTTTATTTACATTTCTCCAAATTTAAACTGAGTAAGGGAAAGTGCAGCATCTGAGGGCACAGACGCCCAATATGAGACCTTCATCTACAAGCTCAGGTAGCTTGATGTTTCCTTGTGGCCAGGACTCCTGCTGACACTTCCAGCTGTCCTCAGAAAAGCCACTGAGCTACCCTTGGGTTGAATGAATGAGAACTTTCTGGAGAGTGGAAGACTGGTAGAGAGGTCCAGCTGGAAAAACATATGGCAGCAGAGGCGGAAAGAGTGCTTCAGGACCGGGAGCTTTACAAAAAATGTCTGGAGGCTCAAGGCAGCCATTACAACCTAAGATCTTACCAAGCATGAAGGATGTTCTTACTTCTAGGGCTGTCTCCAATGTACCTGGACCGCCCCTTGGGATGGTGCATGCAGGACGGCACCATCTCCCAGCCCAACTCTGAGGCCAGGATTCCACGCCAGTTCCCGACCTTCCCCCCGCCCCCCCCCCCCCCACCCACCCAGTGGAGCCCAGGAGATGTGCAGCTCATGGTGCCTTCCTGAAAGAAAACAAAGTTTGCAAATCACTGTAGACTGTTTTATAATAGGTAGGTCAGAAGGGAAAACGACTGTGGTAAATTCACATCTTAACCACACATGAGCTCAGCGCATTTTTGAGCTGCAGTGACATAGAGTAACCTCAGGAGCAAACCCAGGCAGTCTGAGTTTCAGACCAGGACCCCATGAGGAGCTAAGGTAAAGGGCACAGGTAAAGGCACAGCCTTGACGTTTTACAGCAGTCCCTCCCTGCCCAATGCCATTTCCAAAACAAGGGAAAGGAATACTTGATTTTCCATGTTAATTCTCCACAATAATCATCTCTTATTGCTAATAACCATTCATGTCTGTTACTGAGCTTTAAAAACATTCTATATGGAATGCTGTATCCCTTACAGAGACAAATTAAGAGGTGATCATTCAGAATTATTTAAAAAAGAAAAACACTTTATAAAGTCTGTAATTTACAGGATTGTAAAAAAAAAAAAATAGTAAGTTCCTCTAGAATACTTACATAGTATTAGGTCTTAAAAAATGCAACCGGGTTTTCCCTGGTGGCGCAGTGGTTGAGAGTCCGCCTGCCGATGCAGGGGACACGGGTTCGTGCCCCGGTCCGGGAAGATCCCACATGCCGCAGAGCGGCTGGGCCCGTGAGCCATGGCCGCTGAGCCTGCGCGTTCGGAGCCTGTGCTCCGCGACGGGAGAGGCCACAACGGTGAGAGGCCCGCGTATAGCAAAAAATAAATAAATAAATAAATAAATAAAATTAAATGTAACCGACACATACTTTTTAAAGATGCCCACGGATGGTATTGGAAAGGTAGACATGTGTACCTCTTGTAATCCTCAACTGTGGCATCCGTAACGTAGCCAAAGCTGACATCACGATTTTTCTTCGACAGATAATAAGTGTCTCCTTTCAACTTCTCTGATGGATGTTTCACCACCATTTTCCTTATGCCATGGCAATTGTAGAAGCAGCAATGACTGTAGTCATAAAAATCAGGGCCTAATTTTATTACCCAATCATTATGACAATTACCGTTCCAGTTTCCTCTTTGTTCATGTACACACATTTCCAAAGCACGTAGTTTCATTACCGGACACAGAAAGGCCAATAGGTCAGTTACACACACTCCAAGCTGATAAAGCAATGTCATTAACTTAGAATAAAAAAGAAGGGAATTACAACCCTTTATGCTTAGGTTGTGTTTTTCCTCTTAGGAACTCAAAGCAAAAACCAAGATGCCCAATGTGTGTGTTTGTGTGTGTGTATATATATATGTATATATATATATATGTATAGAAAATATATATGCATACATTATTAGTATATTACTATATTATTATATATTATTAGTATATATTATTGGTATATTATTAAAATATATACTTTAAAAATAATGTTAGGTAGTATGTTATTGGTTCAGAATGAGCTTTCCATCCATCTCGAAAAAGCGGGGGAGACTACCTGGGCCTAATAGGGAAAAGCTTTGAAACTCTAGCATTTTCTAAATATCCAGAGAGAGAAAACAAAGTCATTTCTTCTCAAGACAAGCTTTCCTCTTCGCAGGGCATTGGGAATGCCGAGATAGGTATGCATTGGAGACTAGCTAAATGTTTGTTCTTTTTAACGGGTGCAGAGTCCCAGCTTCCCCATGGCTGCCTGGCTCTGTTTCACACAGTGCTAAGATCTCCAAATCCCTGTCTCCAGCCACTCTGAGATTTAAGTCATGGGAGAATAACTCATGCTCCGCGGTGGGTGCCAGTTCTCTCTCTGCTGCCATATTACTATGTGAACACAGGCAAATTGCTTTTCTGTACTTTGCTTGCTTCCATAAATTGATATAATGGCAACAGCAACAAAACCAAGTGACAAATGAATGTGAGATTTACTGATATGTCCAGAGACCACTCGGTATGGGTAAATATCACCCAGCGGTTAGGAGTGTGGGGCCTGGAGGCAGAGAGCCAGGGCTCTTATTCCGGTTCTACCACTTTTAACAGCTGTGTGATCCTAGGCAAGTTAGTTAAACTCCCTGTGCCTCAGTTTCCTTGCCTGTGAAATGGGTATAAGAACAGTACTTTCTGCAGAGGTTGACAGGAGGATTAAATGACATGAAAATACCTTGAACAGTGTAAGGCACACAGCACAGCCCCATCAACACTGGCTTCTGTCATGCCAGGTATTTCCAGACTAGGCTGAGGCAGGCGCCTGTTCTAAAACCAACCAGTTCTCTACCTCCTTCCTCCTCCTTCTACCTCCTGTGACTTCAGGATCTTACTTGAGGAACAACGGCTGCTACTCAGCATCCCTCCACACCCACCACTCCAGGAAGCAGGTATCACCCAAGCTGCCAATGGCCTCATTTTGACCATCTCTAAGAGACTCTTATCTCTAATCTGTTCTGAGTCATCTACCACTCTCTCTCCTTGAATTTTCTTCTCACTTTTGGCTCTTAAAGTCATATCCTGGACCTGCTGAACTTAAAGAAGTTAAGAACTTAAGAAGTCCCCATGCATGTGTGTTTTATCTGTTCTCTGCTCACTCCCCACCAACCACTTTCCTCCAGGCTGGAGGTTTCAGTACTCAGCACACAGTAGATGCTCAATAAACGTTGTAGCACCGCCTTGAACTGCCACATTCAAGTACTTCCTCATCTCTGTCCCTTTGTGTGGGAGCCCTTGCTGCTCTTCCTGGAATCTCTGCTACCGTGAAGTAGCAGACTTGGTATCCATCCTTTTCTTCACTTGAGACTTGAAATTGTTCATAGTTAAACTGAACACTTTTCAAGTTTCCAATTTTTTTTTTTTTTGATGGGGGACATTTTTAAGGCCTAAATTTTACTTTATTCCGAAAACAGTCTTAAGAATTAAGCCCCCAAACATCAAAACCACACACAACTCTTCTGAAAACAACTGCTCTTGGGATGTACAAGATGCCTTGGGATGTAAAAGGAAATCGTATTCTCTGAGAGGAAGAACCCCAGAATATGCATTTACAAAATAAAGTTTCTGTCTCAAACACGGTAAAGTATGGTAACTATTGGTTCAACCTCACCCTGAATCCCTGCAGCCACACAGTTCAGTGCAGGGTGATTTCAATGGAAAAGAGGCTATGTATCTATGAGAATCAAGGTTAATTGAAATAATAGCTTATAACTTAAAAAAACAAAAAGAGGCCAACCTCCCCTTAAAGCCACACACACATTTTCTGAAGTCAACGTGCATGATTTTTTTAAAAATTGCCCATTATTTTGGATTATTCACATCATTAGGCACAATAGGGTTCATGACACTTTTAGGGACCCACGAAAATATTTTAATCTTAATTTCTTTTTTTAATTTAATTTTTTATTTTACATTGGAGTCTAGCTGATTTACTATTTCTTTAAATTAATTAATTAATTTATTTTTGGCTGCGTTGGGTCTTCGTTGCTGCGCACGGGCTTTCTCCAGTTGCGGTGAGCGGGGGCTACTCTTCATTGCGGTGCGCGGGCTTCTCACTGTGGTGGCTTCTCCTGGTGCCGAGCACAGGCTCTAGGTGCACGGTCTTCGGTGGTTGTGGCACACGGGCTCAGTACTTGTGGCTCTCCGGCTCTAGAGCGCAGGCTCAGTAGTTGTGGCGCACAGGCTTCGTTGCTCCGCGGCATGTGGGATCTTCCCGGACCAGGACTCGAACCCGCGTCGCCTGCATTGGCAGGCAGATTCTTAACCAGTGCGCCACCAGGGACGTCCTGGAGTCTAGTTGATTTACAATGTTGTGTTAGTTTCAGGTGTACGGCAAAGTGATTCAGTTATACATATACATATATCCATTCTTTTTCAGATTCTTCTCCTATATAGGTTATTATAGAATATTGGGTAGAGTTCCCTGTGCTATAATCTTAATTTCTTTTAAAATCAGAAGGGAGAAAATAATATAACAATAGTGGATATAGGATAATTAATTCAGTCTAGATTATATTTATCTTTGTACCACTGCAGTTGTAGGATATAATTTTTTTATGGTTTTTTTTGTTTTTGGTAATGGAGGAAGGGGCCCACAAAGGCAAAAATGCCCACAGCATTTCCAGGAACTACGAAAGTCATAATGCACCCCCTAGTAATGACAACTGATTTTGTTTAGGTTCATGAATTTATAATAGGTATTCCTGGAATATTTTCATGTATACATTGCCCAAGACTTTGTTTTTCTCGTTTTTTTCCTGTTTCTGCTGATCCCTCAGAGGCCTCATCCATTTCATTGTTTTTGTTCACCATCTACATGTGACTTCAACCTGAACTGCTTCGCTAGGTTTTAAGGCCCCGCTCAGGTGGACTCCTCCATTCTGGCAACGATGCCCACCAAGGGCAACAGTGAAGGACTCTCTCCACCCTCCCACGAACTGTGTTTGCTGTCTTTGTCTTTTGTTCACACACTTCCATTCATTCCATAGTTCAGGGGAGTACTGTGTCCCAGGCACAGTCACCTTAGATATCCCCTCACTACCTGTCCCAGCCAAATTCAGCTTTCAAAGCTCAGGCCACGTCCCCATCCACGTAGCCCCAGGTCCATCCATGATCACTGGTCTCTTTCCTCTGCACCCCCAGGGAACTTGTAGACAGTGTCCTAGAATTTAGCTCTTAGTTATATATGTGGCAGGGGATTTCTTGACTATGTTGTGTGTGCTATTTGTCTGAGTTTTGTGAAAGCAATGATCTTCACAGATGACCTACCTTTTCATTTACCCAGCTCCACCTAACATCAAGCACAGGCGGGGCTAGGGGTGCTGACCCACTGATGGTTAATAATAACTGCTATATTTCAAGGGCTTTCCGTACTCTGACCCAGACACTGATTGCGCTAGGCACTTTGTACACACTTATCTCTATGAGATTGATATTATCATCCTTTTTTTATAGGTGGGGAAACTGAAACTCAGAGAGATTAAGAGACTTGGTGAAGTTTCCGTAGTTTTTAAGTAGCTAAACTTGAATTTAAGTCTAGGTGTGATGTAATCAAAAATGGTGGCCTCAGCCTCTCTGTTAAATTAATACTACTTTTGGTTGATTTGTAAATATTCAGATCTACTCATTCTCTTCCCAGTGTCAATTATGTTTGTTCTCTCTCTCCCTTCATTTTTTTTTTTTTTTTTGGCCGCACCATGTGGCATGTGGGATCTTAGTTCCCTGACCAGAGATAGAACCTGCACCCCCTGCATTGGAAGTGTGGAGTCATAACCACTGGACCGCCAGGGAATTCCCTCTCTCTTCATATTTTTTAATGATCCTTTCAGGTCTCTGCATTTATATCAGAACAACTAAACCCTTCTAGACTCTTCCAGATGTTGGTTATTTGGTGATATATATCTATCTATATATTTATATGTATACATAATAGTTGTAAGCATTGAGCTTACATGTGTGTTCATCCATTTTTTCTCTCTTGCAAAGTAGTATATTCTATAAATTGAACAAAACTCAAGATTAAAAACAAAGAAATTAATAAACGTACAACGGAAACAGAAATTGGGAACACAAAAGTAGTATCTCAGAATGAACACAGTATATGTTCACAACCAGGAATTCTTCAGTTGGGTTTGTGGTTAAGTCATTACTAATATGTTTCTCTGTTGTTTTCTATATACTCCAATCTGGTTGAGTTTCTGTAAAGCCTTAACATCAGATTATGGAGCACATCTAGACCATTAAAAAGCCTTCTATAACATTAAGAAGATAAAATAATAAATTAAAATTAAATTGCTTAATTGCAATATAGTAATTTAATTTTAAGAACATTTTTTGGGCTGAAAACTCCTTGAGATGTTTGTGGCGAGGCATCCCAAAGCAAAATCTGTGGTAGGACTATGTCAGCTTGGGGCTCTAGAGCTTGCCATCTCATTGCTAGAAGATGATCAGTATTTGCTACGAGCCCTTCAATGCAACCAGTCTCCTTGGTCCCTGCAATGACAGTTTCTGCAATGACAGAAACTGCTACCTGCCTCCCAATGTCCATCCTCTTTTCTTTCTTGGTAACAGAACTGTCATTTTTATCTGGGCTCATTGCCCTAGTCACTGGTCACCAACCCATGCCTTCTTGGGCACCACTTTCCAGCCTCCCTGGTAGTTATTTATACACAGCCATGTTGCTTGTATTGTTAGTGAGTGGAAGTGGTGTGTGTCACTTCCGCTTCTGGCCCTCAGAAATTTCCCTTGCCAGTTCTCCATGTTCTTTCCCCTTCTACAGCTTGATGCAGACAAGTAAGAAGATCTTGGCAGACAGGTGTTGAAAATGACAGCGGCACAAGACAGAAGAAACTTAGGTCCCTCAATCACTGCTTGGGGGAGAACCACCTGCCAATCAAGAACATCATTTTGGACTTTCTGTGAGTGAGAAACTTATATCATGTTTGAGCCATTCATCATTTGGGGGTTCCAGTCATAAACTATAAGGACCTTACTGACACAGACATCAGAAGTAGAAGACCCTATTTCCTAGCTTCACTTGCTGAGTGTAGCCAAGTAACTTAAGTTCTGACCAATGAGATATAAGCAGAAGTGTTTTGTGTGACTTTGCAGGAGGCTGCTTAAAGGAAGCTGATTTGAATGAGATGGGGAACATTTTGTCTTCTTTTGTTTTCCCTCTATCACTGTCCAGAACTCAGACCTAATGGTGGGAATTCCATTGGCCATCTCTCCACCTTGCAGATGGAAATCATTTGCTAAGAGAACGGAGCAGCGAGACTAGGTTCCTGATGAAGATGGAGCTGCTGGACCAATCTTGGACCGCTAACCCATCCACAACACTTTCATGTTAGAGAAATCTTTTCTGTTTACGCCACTCGTTTATTTGAGGTCCAACGTATTAAGTTTTCTTTTTATAGACCGTGCTTTTGGTATCAAATCTAAGAACTCTTTGCCTAGCCTTAGCCCTCAAAAGTATTTTTCTATGTTTTTTTTTCTAGAAGTGTTAAAGATTTATGCTTTACATTTAAGTTCATGATCCATTTGGGGTCAATTTTTGCCTCAGGTGTGAGGTTAAGGTTGAGGGTTTTTCTTGTTTGTTTGTTTAAATAAACAAGAATTTATTTGTCACAATTCTGGAGGCTGGGAAGTTCAGGATCAAAGCACCTGAAGACTTGGTGTCTGGTAAGGGTTCACTTTGTCCTTACATGAAGGAAGGGGCAAGAGAACTCTCTGGGTTCACCTTTATGATATAATTATGTCCCTGAAGCCACACCTCCAAATACCATCATATCGGGGATTAGGCTTCAACATTTGCATTTTGGGGGAACACAAATGTCAGTATATAGTAGTCACTGATTGTCTTCAAGTAGGTCAGAGGTATGATTGGATTTTTAAAAAAATTTTATTGGAGTCTAGTTGATTTACAGTGTTGTGTTAGTTTCAGGTGTACAGCAAAGGGATTCAGTTATACATATACATATATTCATTCTTTTTCAGATTCTTTACCCATATAGGTTATTACAGAGTATTGAGTAGAGTTCCCTGAGCTATACAGTGGGTCCTTGTTGTTTATCTATTTTATATACAGTAGTGGAGGTTCATTTTTTTGCCTATGGATATCCAGTTGCTCCAGGTGAAAAATCTATCATCCCTTTATTGAATTGCTTTTGCACCTTTGTCGAAAATCAGTTGGGCATGTTTGTGCCCTATTCTGTTTTATTGAGGTATGTGTCCATCTGTCCACTAATAAATACCACACTGATATACAGTAGACATTGATATCAGGTAAAGTGATGCCTCACCATTTATTCTTCTTTTTCAAGATGACTGTTTAGCTATTCTAGGTCCTGTGCCTTTCCATATAAGTTTAAGAATAAGCTTGTCTGTGTCTACAAAAAACCTTACTGTGATTTTGATAGAAACTGCATTACCGCTGTAGATCAGTTTATGGAGAATTGACATCGTTACTATGTTGAGTCTTCCAGTCCATGAACACTGTTATGTCTATTAATTTAGTTACGTCTTCTTTGATTTCTTCATCATCTCTTTGTAATCTTCAGCATACAGGTTCTGTACATATTTTATTCATTTTATAGTTAAGTATTTCCTTTTCTTTAGAATGATTGTAAATGGTATTGTATTTTAGTTTTGGTTTCAAATGTTTATTGTTAATATGTAGAAATGTGATTGATCTTTGTACATTGATTTTGTATCCTGCAAGTTTATGGAATTCACTTATTAGTTTTAGGAACTTTATTTGAATATTCCTTGGGATTTTCTACATAGACATGCATATCATCTCCACAGAGGAACAGTTTTATTTTTTCCTTTTCAGTCTGCTCTCTGCTCAAAAAATAACTCAGCCAAAATGGATTTTCCTGCTGAAACTATGATGTGAAAACAGAAAAATTTCACTATAACATTTTCGTTTTATTTTGTTTATTTTTTTTTTATCTACATCTGTTTGTCACCTTTATTCCTGAATGAAGGATTCAGAAATTACAGGAAATGTTTACTGGACAACTTTGATTTACAAGAGAAACAAAGAATTTATTGCTGAGTTGGTTACTGGTGGCAAAGTAATCAGAAATTCTATGAAAGAAACTGCAAGTTGACCTCTTTTAAAGTTACTTTAAAAGCCAAGGTTGATTTTGTAGTTCTTGGTCAGAATTCCATAATAATTTACATTATTTTGATATAGTGTCATGGGCATCTGTCGCTTTTGCCTGCTCAACATCTGTTTCTTCCTGTGATAAGAGAACCCGAGTTTTCTTTTTGGGAAACACCCGCCCTGACTCTCAGTCCCTGTCGTCCTGGTGGGGCTTACTCTCCCCTTGGGCCCCAGATGGACGTGTGGTCCAAATCTGGCCAATGAGAATGTTAACCACGCTCAGGAATGAGTGTATGTTATAAGCTGAGCCTATCAGAGCAAAGATTGTCAGCCCCTGGAGCTATGGTAGAAGGACTGGGAAAGAGAAACTCTCTTCTTGGGTAGTTAAATCAAGAGAAAGTTAGCCTAGAGCTTCTGGTGAATATCATGTCAGAAAATGGGAATGAGAATGAAATCAAGAGAGGGGAAGGCAAAGCTGAAGCCTCGAGACAAGCTCCTGAAGACCTTGTGTGAAAGTCTGGGACCAGTTATACCTGAAAGTCTACTCCTAAATTTTTCTGTGGACATAAACTTTGCCCTTTATTTGAGTCTTGACCATACACTTAATTTCTTACCAGATTAATTAGGATAGAGAGTTTCATTTTGTTTTGTTGTTTTGTTTTTCGATTTTTTAATTTTTATTTTTGGCTGCACCACGCAGCTTGTGGGATCTCAGTTCCCTGACCAGGGATTGAACCCAGGACACAGCAGTGAAAGTGCTGAATCCTAACCACTAGACCACCAGGGAACTCCCAGAATATAGAGATTTTTAAAAAATTCCTTCATGAAACTTTTTCTAATTGGAAGGAGGATGGCCATTCCTCCCCAAAGGATCTCTTATGACTTATATCCATTTCCTTTCACCTGTACACAATCTAAAGATTTTCAAATGTATTTCTCGAGTTGCCTGAATGTCCTTCCATGCTGTCTTTTCCTTGAAACTCATAATAGGTAGTTGGGACCGTGATGAACGTGTTTTTGTTAACACCCAACAAAGTGCCGCTTGCCGTAAGAAGCTTAGAAACGATTTCCAGTGGAAAGAAAAGACATTCTTCCTAAAGCTTTGTGCAGAAACCTTCCTGTCCCTCCCCTGGGGGTAACCAGCCACAGGAAAGCCTCTTCTGCAGAACCCTCCTTTTCCAGGAAGACTAGCTCCTGTTGGGACCAACACCTTTTGCCTGGGGAAGGTAGTGCTTTTCTTCTCATATCCTCTCTGAAGGGGTTGGGTCCACCACAGTTTCCCATTTATGATGTTGGGTCCTGCAACACATCACATAGCATCAGCAGAAAAGCCCCTGCGTGAAGAAAGAGCCTTGCTGGACTGAAGGAGGTCCTGCCTGTGCTCTTGCCTCTGTGGAAGGTCTGCAGCACAGGTGAGAGGCACAGAGGGCTGGCTGTTTGGGGCTCTGCCAGCTGGGATTATGATTTACCAAGCTTCCAACGGATGCCAGTGGGCACAGCGCTACAGGCCAAATTGGATTCTTTACGGTAACCGTGTATTCATTTGGGGAAAACACTTCCAATGCAAATGATTGAAATGGAACTTAGATGTGCACGCTGCTGCCTAAATAAGAGCTTTCACAGGTAGGCCATTCAGACTCAGTTAAGGGAAGCAAAACAGGATCCATCAGGGCCGTGGTCACAACCCCCGTGGCTGAGAATGAACAGTGAGTGGTCCAAATGGATGGGGGGGCGCTGAGTGGCACCTAATTTACAGCGGGAGCTCAGCCCTTTTACGTTCTTTGCCGCTTCACTGGAACAAGGAGAAAAAGACATTAGTATGAAGGATAATGTGCTATGGACACATAAAGATGAAAGGAAGAGGGACGCATGAAATGTCATTTATTCGAAGGTCTGCTTTAGGCTCTTCTGTCCTCTTATCCCCGAAAACACATTTCGCCATGTTTTAACCATCTGTGGCCCACCCTGGAGCCCAGACACCCAGGCTTTTCCGGTTTCTTGTCAAGCCCAGACAGAGGAAACTGCAGCCTGCCATCTGAAGGGGGATAACTGGTGCACCTTACCGTCCCTGCTGAGAAAAGGGTATGGATGTTGCAGACCCCTTTGATGTGGGTAGAACTGTGTCCCTTTAAAAGACGTGTTGAAGTCCTAAACCTTGGGACCTGTGAATGTCACCTTATTTGGAAATAGAGTCCCTGTAGATGCAGCTGAGTGAAGGTGAGGTGATACAGAATTAGGATGGGCCTAATCCAGTGTGACTGGTGTCCGTATGAGAGGCGAAGAGACACGGGGAGGGCACCATGTGACATCGGAGACAGGGATTGGGGTGATGTGTCCACAAACCCAAAACACCAAGGGTTGCCAGCAACACCAGAAGCTAAGAGAAAGGCATGGGGCAGGTTCTCCCCTAGAGCTTTCAGAGAGAGCACAGCCCGGCTGACACCTTGATTTAGGACTTCTAGAATCCAGAACCGTGAGAATAAATTTCTGTCGCTTTGAGCCACCCAGTGGCTCAAATTGCCAAATTTGGTAATTTGGTGTGGTTGTAATTTGGTAACGGCAGCCCTAGGAACCTAATACACTGGCTGAAGAGTAAGTGCATGATGCTATTAAACCCACTCCACGCATGAAAAGGTCACTGTAGATCTCTCTCAAATAGTCATAACGAACAATGCCATCTTCCCCAAAGGAGGCGCAGCTCCCCAAGGATTTGAGAGGCTCTTCTAGATGTGGCTGCATGTATGTGCCCCCCTCCCCCAGACTGGGGGCGCTTTGAGGGCAGGAGCCATGTCTGTCCTCCTCTGCAGCCCTCCTTCTGTGCCCGAACGCCAGAAGTGTTCCGTACATGTGGAGATGTGAGTGAATTAACGGAAGAATGCATATCAGATGGGCGATGAGCATTATTTTACACTGCCACATAAGTAATTACCATCATCTTCCATTAATACGTACCTGGCAAAGAAAGCGGGTCCGGTGCCCTCATTGGAGGAATCCACTCTTAGACATTGAAAGACACGACCTTGGGTTTCTTTGAGATCTGATTTGGTCCCTGGAGCCCTTAGTGGCAGATGTGACCAGTAACGCTCTTTTTTTCAATCTGAAAATCCTGCTTCTTAACTTTCAGGGTAAGGTGTGTTACCCTCCATTTAAAATCAGCCCACCCCAAATGATAACCTACTCTTTAGTGTATGAGTTCATCTTAAGTGCCTTCTGAGGCTCTAGGTGAAGGGTGCTATCACCAGCAACAATCACTAAATGAAATAACACCAGACGTAAAACCAACCACATGGGTCTCCTGGAGGGAAATAGAACATTCCCTCCAGGAGGGTTTCTAATGGGGGGATTCATTTGCTGAAACCCCGGAATTGAAGTACCTTTTAGTGTTGAATGTGAAAGTGTTTTATAAACTGTAAAGGGCTGTGAAGAAGTTAGTTATTATGTTTCTGGTTTTTCCTATTCCATATCTTTGATTAAATGACAAACCCAAAGACTCAGTAACCAAACTTTTTACTTCTTTGGACGGTAATTTCCTTATCCAAATGAGGGACTTATGGTTAATATCCCAAGGTCCCAGCTAAATCCATTATTTTTTCTTTGCTTTATGATTTATCAGCAGGGGTGTGTATATATCTAAGGTCCTGAAACGTGGGACTATATTTGGTGACTCTCTTGGTATATAACATTAAATTATTTTGCATAAGTTTTTCAGAATAGATTTTGTATAATATACAAGACAAAGCTTTTTTAAAAAGTAAAACGGGAGAAAGTAGGACATGAGAAAGTATAATAAGAAGCACTTTTGGAAAATATATCCATTATAATAATCAAAATTCCTCTTACCTAAAAAGGAAAGGAAGAGTACATTTATGATTAGCATGAGTATATTTCATGCTTATTGCAAAGTACATTTTTAGGGAAAAAAAGAGAAGCAAAAGCTTCCTTAAATGCAGTTAGAAATCCTAGGTGCCTTTTAAATGTAAACAGCAAACTTAATTTTTTAATGTGTAAAAAAAACGTTGAAACAACCCTAACTTCAAGTTATAAGTGCATAAAGCAAACGCCGTATTCAGAAATGACCATTATTGTGTGTTTGGAATGAACAACTTTTTCTGTGACTAAAATGCCCCTTGATATTCCTGAAGCTTGCTGGAAAGCTGGGAAGAAAAGAACGGGGTAGAAATACAGTCAGGAAGTAATCTATGATTTTTGATTCAATGGAATCAACCTTTCT
This sequence comes from Monodon monoceros, assembly GCF_005190385.1. Classification (NCBI taxonomy): domain Eukaryota; kingdom Metazoa; phylum Chordata; class Mammalia; order Artiodactyla; family Monodontidae; genus Monodon; species Monodon monoceros. The sequence continues at coordinate 4,703,339 of NW_021703781.1, forward strand.
TGTATATTTTTATTTGCTTTTTTAAGACAGTAGGCCTTTGATTTTAGTGTGTGTCTAGCTTTGAAATCAGCTTGGTTCTACGTAGGGTCTATCAGAGTGCCCTTGAACCACAGGTCACAGGCCCACAAATGTGGGCAAGGCAACACAGGCCCTAGACAATAGAGGAATCTCTCAGATGAGTGCGTCTGAGACACAGGGGGATAAGTAGGATGGATTCTAAACTCTAAAGATGACAAATACTTAGACAGGCGTGAGCTAAAGGGAATGAAGCAAGAAGGCAAAAACAAACTAAATACCAAAACCCTGTCATTTTCTCCATAACTTCCTTTAGATATTAATCCTTTCGTGCTTTAAAAAGAATTTTTAAAAATATTTTAAGAAATATGTAACAAGAGCTGTAAAAGTACTTATGTCTCTTGCCCTAGTAATTCTACTTCTAGATATTTATCTTAAGAAAATAATCAGAAGTGATTGATGAATAAGCATGTTTACTGAAGCATTGTTTATAATATAGGAAAAGTTGGAAACAAACTCAATGTACAAAAACAGGAAAATGGGGCTTCCCTGGCGGCGCAGTAGTTGAGAGTCCGCCTGCCGATGCAGGGGACGCGGGTTCGTGCCCCGGTCCGGGAAGATCCCACATGCCGCGGAGCGGCTGGGCCCGTGAGCCATGGCCGCTGAGCCTGCGCGTCCGGAGCCTGTGCTCCGCAACGGGAGAGGCCACAACAGTGAGAGGCCCGCGTACCGCAAAAAAAACAAAAACAAAAACAAAAAACAGGAAAATGGTTAACTAAGTCATAGTTCATTCATATGATGGAATGCTGTATAGATATTTAAAATTCATATTTTCAGAGATAGTTGTTGAGAAAGGAAAACGCCCAATCTATTGAGTGAAAAAGGCAGATTCACAACCGAATGTTCCACATAGTTATAATTTTAAATATGTACCTATGTCTATGTACATATGCAGAAAAAACATTGGAAAGAACTATACCAAAATGTTAAGTCATTACCTCTAAGTGGCGGGATTATGAGATTACAGGTGATCCTTTCTGGTTATTTACATTTTGCAGTATTTTAAGATTTTTCTACAATGAGCCTGTATTGCTTTTAATGTCAGAAATATTAATTTTAAGGTTCTGATATTTATGTACGTTCCCCCTTTTATTTTTTTTTTTTTTTGGCTATGCTGCACGGCTTACGGGATCTTAGTTCCCCGACCAGGGATTGAACTCGGGCCACGGCGGTGAAAGTGCTGAGTCCTAACCACTGGACCGCCAGGGAGTTCCCTGTACATTCCTTTAAAATGACAAAACTTTCCCCCCCATCAGAAATGTGGACAACATGTCTTGGCTTTAATGTAGTGAAGTGGAGAATTATGAGTAAATGCTATATATTCATGCTTTAATGCCTCAATCAACGAACACATATTTACAGAGCATGTGTAATTCACTCAACTGATGCTTATTGAGCACTTGCTATGTGCTGGCCTGAATTCATGCCCATCGTGTGTGGACGACAAAAGCGAGAAGATTCTGTTCTGGGTACTTGGGAATGTCACGTATCGCTGAGGGTGAGACGTTCCTAAAGGCTGGGCGAATTTGCCCAGGCAAACTGCCAAGGAGTCTAAGACTTGCCCAGGCGTCTAAGACCCGGGCCAGCTTCTCAGCCAAGTCTCGCAAAGCGTGGAGGTAAAGCTTTCACAGGTTCCTGTCATGACCTCACGAGTGCTTCACCTTCAGCTGTTTTGTCTCTGAAGGAAGTTTTCTTAGTCCAGGAGGCTTGGTTATATAGTCGTACAGCTCAGGACTTTCTTAGCATTCTGTTTAAGCGCTGACAGCTTGATATTTTGATCAACGGTTGCTGGATTTCTCCATATGTTAGGTTGATAGGCTGATAATTTCCAAAGTCAATCCTCTCTCCTTTCCCTTTCTCTCTCTCCCCATCTCTCTCCCATTTACACATTTCCATTTTCCAGTTGCATTTCCTAAGTACCTCAAAATAGGGCAAAGCAGGGGCTCTGGGATTCCCTCGGCCCAATCCCTGCACAACTGGCCCCTCAAGACTTGCTCTGTCCTGACGTCATGGAGGACGGAGCCCGGGCAGGCTGCTGTGTGACGCTGGTGGCCTGTGTTCAGGGCACATTGCCAAGGTCACATATAGTTTGTTTACAAGGTGCCCCCACTGGAAAGGATGGACCTGACTCTAAAGACGTTTGTTTGCTTTTTTAAATTTTTTGGCCGTGCCGAACGACCCCACGCCCCCTGCACTGGGAGCATGGAGTCTTAACCACTGGACCACCAGGGAAGTCCCCTGACTGTAAACATTTTGCCCATGCTGCAGAGAGCTCTCTGTGAACAGAGAAGCAACCAAGCAGGTGGTTTTCTTCTGCAGAAGCTGCCCGGGATGTGTCCTCTTCCCGCATCCCATGACCTTTCCCAGGCCCTGACATGTGGGTTTCGCCGAGTCACTCAGAGAGACCGGGTGATAGTTAGCAAACGGCACCAGCGTGCCCAGCGATTTCATTGCATATCCCAGGCTCTTCTATTCAAAGTGGCTATTTTTCTCATCCCTTCCCTGCCCCTTGGGAAGATGAGAGAGTCATTGATGGAGATAGACATATAAATGTCACTGGGAGATAGCATGGCCCAGTGGTTAATGAGCAACCTCGGTTCAAATCCCATCTCTGTTGTTTGCGAGCTTCGTGTTTTTCAGGAAATTTACCTAAATTCCTCGAGCCTCAGTTTCCTCACAGGGGTGCGGATAAGTGACAGCTAAGTGTTGATAGGAAGCTCTCAGTAAAGGGCAGCTCTTACAGTTTTTATACATTCCCTACACGACCACGTTCCTAACACAAGGTGTGTGCACGTGTACGCGTGTCTGTATTGTGCGAGAAGAAAGGAGGATGCAACTGATAGGGCTTGCTTTCAGAGTTGCTGCAGATGACCTTTTTTTCCTTAGGAAAATATGAATGTGTCAGCATTTCTTATATATCATATGGGGAGGAGACTTAGATTTTTCTCTCAGTTTTTCATCAGTTGAAAGAAACAATTTCGTGGTAATGAGCAGTTTTGGAGGTCTGTCTGTGAACTGAGCTAAAAGCAAAAAATCAACGGGATAGTGAAATTTTGTTGGAGTGAAATTTTGTTTGTCCCTTAAGGAAACCCTCTTTTCTCCTCCCATTGCCCTGGCAACTGCACTCTAGAGCCTGTGAGTCACAACTACTGAGCCCACGTGCCACAACTACTGAAGCCTGCACGCCTGGAGCCTGTGCTCCACAACAAGAGAAGCCACCGTAATGAGAAGCCCGCGCACCGCGACGAAGACCCAACACAGCCAAAAATAAATAAATAAAATAAAATAAATTTATTTAAAAAAAAAGAAAGAAAGAAAAAAGGGAGGGAGGGAAAGAAGAAGGAAGGAAAGAAGGAAGGGAGGGAGGGAAGACATTTTGGGTAGAAAACTTTCTAAAATGTAATTCAACCTCTCTTGCTTTCTGCAAGAGTCTGGGAGACTTTATTTAACATCTTTTTTTCTTTTCTTGGTCTTGAAGTCATCATAATGAGAACCAATTCTAATGTTATTGTATAATAAAATTGTGTGCTTAGGCAATTGAGGTATATTCGTGGGCAGGCTACTGGGCCTTTCAGAATTCTTCAGTCCGCTTTTTACTCTTTTCTATTTCCCCTCTTCTTTAGGGTGTCAGCAGATATGTCTCACTAGCATGTATGTTTATAGGAAGCCCTCCCTCTATTTCTAATTTTCTATTTCTAAAGCACTCTGGTCATGAAAGTGAGAAGATAACACTGATTAGGGCTATGTGTACAAAAAACTTTACTTTTTGAGTCCAGGCCTAAAGGTTATTTCTCCTATGAGCAAAGTATATGTATAAGAAAAGTATTTTTCTTTTCAAGTTTTGTTTTAATTTTTTAAAATCCCTTGTTTCTGAAGTATTTTCTGGATGAGTGAGGTGATGCAATGACTCAGCTCTGTGTAAATAAAAAACATGTAAAGTATTATCGACCTACTCACCCTCACCCCTGTCTGTTGTATGAGGCTGGTTATCAGTTATTCAAATGCTTATATTCAGATAATATATTTCTTCAGTGCCCTCAAGTTGTGAAAATTTTACTAGCTCTGTGGATTGAACTGACAGGAGAGAAAAATATTTCAAGTCTCCTTCAGTGATTTTTATGCTCATAAAACTGTCCTCAATGTATCAAAGGCCGTGTTTGATCACAGAGAAGTAACATCCTTAGGAATCTGTCTCAGGTGCTCTCTCCCGATTGGAGACACTTTCTTCTTTTCCCAGTTGGTTTATAAGATGCGTTTCCATGACTCTTTCTCTTTCAGATTCTATTAGTCAAAAATGTAATCTAGACAATTGCCCGTCCTTCAGGATTTCCTGCAGAAACTGTAATGAGTATTAAAAGTCATTGGGTTGGGAGCAGCTGGTCACCAAACACCGTCACATTCAACTGTGCGGTTCTCCTGATTTACCACTTTGGCCTGTTTCCTCCGGTGCAATTTGGGACCCAGAGCACATTGTGGCTGGCTGCCTTCCAGAAAGATCCACACCCTGGTCCCTGGACCCTGGGAGGCCTCCGTTACCCTGGCCGTTTATATTAGCTATCACGCCCAGAACAATCATGTGATACGCCTTGCAGTCAGTAAGTTTATCTTGAGTTAAAGGTTTACCAATAGAAATGAAGTAGTGTTTACTCCAGTTTTGCAGTAAGTCATGTGCAAATAGCACCTGTGAACCTTTTCAGCAGACATGTTGGACTCCCTGTTTCATAGTTCCCGTTGCAATGAATGTTGGTGGGAAAGCCAGAAATTTTCAAATATTTAGCAAGTGTTAAAACACTCACCGGAAATGGTTCACAGTCACAGCTGTCAAGGTGCCTGGGACTTACCATTGTCATCTTCAGAGCATGTTCATTGATGGCAGACATTCATCCTAACAGAAACCCAAACTCAACATCTAGCTGAAAACTTGGAATGCTGTTAACAGCTATTTCCTCTCTGTATCAAGAAGCCTCTATTGTTAGAATTTTTAAAATGTGTTAGAGGGACTTCCCTGGTGGTCCAGCACTTAAGACTCTGCGCTTCCAATGCAGGCGGTGCAGGTTGGATCTCTGGTCAGGGAACTAAGGTCCCACAGGCCACAGGGCGCTGCCGAAAATAAAATTGATAAATAATAAAATAAAACAAACATTTTTTAAGGGGCTTTAAAAAGTGTGTCAGAATTTAAAAGAATTTTATAAACTGGATTTCATCATACTTTCCAACCTCTTTATTTCATATTTATCAGTCACAATGTGTTAAGTGCTATTCTAAGTGCTTTAAAACACGAATCCGTTTCATTCTCATAACAACTTGGTGAGATATATCCTATTACCCTAGTTTACATTTATGTAAACGGAGGCACAAAGAGATTAGGTCATTTGTCCAAGGCCACGTTGCTAGTAAGTGATGGAGCAAGTCGAACCCAGGCCCAGACCAGGCAAGTGTAGAAACACCACACCATTCTGCCTGCCCACGTGAATGTAAGTATTTATTGCTGACACTGTCCTTGTTTTTAGACAGACTGAACCAAAGTTGATTTAAAAAAATATCTACTGTATTAGCTGGTTAGGGCTCCTATAAAAAAGTACCACAGACTAAGCAGCTTAAACAGCAGAAATTTACTTACAATTCTAGAGACTAGAAGTTTAAGATCAAGGTGTCGGCAGGGTTGGTTCCATCTGAAGCTCCTCTCCTTGGCTTGTAGACGGCCGTCTCCCCCCCTGTGTCTTTACGTGGTCTTCCGTCTGTATGGGTCTGTGTCCTAATTTCCTCTTCTTATGAGGACACTAGTCATACTGGTTTAGGTTAAAATGAACTCATTTTAACTCACTTACCTCTTTGAAACTTCATCTTCAAATACAGTCATATTCTGAGGTACTGAGGGTTAAGACTTCGATATATAAATGTGGTGGTGGATGGTGTGCAATTTAGCCTATAACATCTACTAAATGGCCATGGCATGCTAGCCATGATGCAAAATGTCACGAGCTCCATGTTCTTTGAAAAGAGACCATAGTCAAAATGGACTTTATTTCAATGACGAAGTTGAGACAGCTCTTGTTTTTTTCTGGATGATTCGTTTGACAGTTCTCTCCAGTTTGAAGTGGATACTAGGACAATGAGACATGGTGCTGAAACCACAATTTTACCCTGAGTTCTTCCCGTGCTCTTCCAAGTGTGAGAGTGTGAGGAAGTATTCATCTATCATCTATCTATCTATCTATCTGTCCATCTATTCACCTCTTCATCCACCCATCCCTCCATCCATCCATCATCTATTCATCCATCCACCCATCATCCTTTCATCCATCCCTCGGTCCATCTCTCATCTCAGTGGACCACAGATTGAGGAGTGAAGTAGTCATCTTGTTAGTTAACTGCGTCTTGGGCAGGTCTTTAGAAAGACTTAATAAAATGTGACTTTTAAGCCAATTGTAGAACATATGAAGTCATATAAAGGGAAAGAGCTTTGTGGCAAGAAATCTAAGGTAAACCGTCTTTTATAACTAGAAGTAAATCCCTGGTTACAGTGAAAAATCAGAGATGTGTGGAAATAATAAGTGGGTGTACATGTAAATGTGAGATATTAATCTTACAGTGTCTGGCATGTAGCAGGTGGTTAAAAATATTAAGAAAAGGAAGGGAGGGAGGGAGGGAAGGTGGGCCGGGGAAGGAAGGCATCAGGTTCCAGTTTTTCCTAGCAAATGGCATAAATGGATACTGGCAATGATATGAGTCTCTGCAATGATTAATCACATGGAACGCTATAATTTTACTCCTCCTACAAGAGCAAATATTATCTGGCCTCTCCTAATTCTACTTCTAATTCTCCAAGTAGCGCATGTCTGTCTTAGCTGTGTTCATCATTTCTGCATCTACTATTCATAGCAGCAGAAGTGCTGTCTAAACAAAGTCTAAAGCACTACACAAGCACCAGCATCAGGGCTGGCCATGCCTTTCCCTTCTTTTGGTTTTGCATCCCAGAAAACTAAAAACTATTCCCTAGTGTTCCATCATCTAGACAGAATCACATACTGTCACTTCTGCTGTACGCTGGTGGCCAAAACAATTGCAAAGCCTGTCCTGTTTGAAGGGAACGAGGCATGGACCACACCTCCCAATGGAAGGAGGGTCAAAGAATTTGAAGATATATTTTTAAATTGCCACGTGATATACTCACTCCATTCTAAGTGCACACACCCAAGGGTGTCCCCGAAACAATTCAGGGTGGCAGAAAAAATTTTAGAGCTTATATTTCTTTGCTTTAATTCACTCCTTTTATGCTATTTTTGTATCTGTTCATATACGTATAAATCAACCAACAAATATGTTGGACATCGTGTTCAAAAGTTTTAGCTAGTAAGGTGAACAATTTAAACACTTAGATATCCCTAAATACATTACCCAGAGCCTTGCCTTTTTTCCCTGCTTCTTAAAAACTCAGAGGTCCTCTATATCAAGATCTACCAACCAACTTTGAACGTTTTACAAAACTACTTCTTAGAGTTCCGTTTTCTAGCCAGTCTCAGTGACATTTAGGCAGATCCCAGCTTTTCTGCTCTTCCCAACAATGCTGTCAACGGACGTCCTTGTCCTATATGTCGAGGCATAATTTTGCCAATGTAGTTGTGAGGCTAAATTCAGGCAGCGAAGTTCCTGGATCAAAGATTATGGACATTAAATATTATGATTGATATTGCTAAGCTGCTCTTGGAAGAATCTTAATATTGGCAAAATGACCGTCAGTTGACGGTTCTCACAGCAGTATCTGCAAATGCCTGTTTGCCCACAGATCTTCCTCACAGGCACTGATTATTATAAAACCTCACAGTCTTTGACAGTTAGGTGGAAAATGCATCCTGTTATCCCTTGGAGCTGTGTCTTTCAGCTACTGGTGAGACTGCTTATCAGACGTTTGTATGACGTTTTCTATAAACTGTCCATTCATTTTCTTTGCCAATACTTTATTGCGTTATTTTGCTTTTCTTTATTTGTACTAGCTCTTTGTAATTTAAAGAAATTATGTTCCTCATATACTTTGCAAATACTTTCCCTGTTTCGTCATTTTTTTAAAGGTACCTTTGCCACACAAAAGTATGTATCCTTTTATGGTATGAAATTTATGACTCTTCAATCTATGGCTTCCTCGCTAAAAAGGGCTTTCCCATACAGAGATGATCAATAGACACACCCATGAGTTTTTAAATCTGTGGTTTCAAATTTTCTCTTTAAGGTTTTTATCCATAGGGAATTTCCTGGGAGTAAAGAGTAAGGTAAGAACCAGCTCCAGTTTATTTTTCCAAATGGCTAGCCAATGGTTCCAACGCCATTTGCTAAATAATTCCTCTTTTCACTTTCAAGCAATTCGTAAGCTGATCCACACTCACTGAGTGTCTAATGCTGGCCACTCTGACAGGTGATGACCGTGACCGAGATTCAGGGTAGAAGCTACCGTTCAGCCTTGGGAAAGGAGAGACAGTTGAGAAGTCCCTTTATGCAACTTCTCGCTAGTAGCAGCTACACGCCTCCCGACTACTGGTCCTCAACCCCGCGCCCCTTGCCTCTCTGAGAGCAGCTCTGGTCTGTTTGTTTGGCAGTTCTGACACACGTGATCCTTTCTGGGGACCAGCGCACTGGTCAGACACTCTGTAAGTCGCTTTTGCAGAGCCGGTTTTGGAGATTGGTCAGGAAAAGCTACCAATGAACAAAATGGAATTTGAAATAAACCATTTGTCTCTGTGAAGGTGAACAACTGGAGGGCTTTACGTGGGCTTGGCCCCGGTCTTTTTTTTCTTTCTTTTTTTTTTTTGCGGTACGCGGGCCTCTCACTGTTGTGGCCTCTCCCGTTGCGGAGCACAGGCTCCGGACGCGCAGGCTCAGCGGCCATGGCTCACGGGCACAGCCGACCCGCGGCATGTGGGATCCTCCCGGACCGGGGCATGAACCCGTGTTCCCTGCATCGGCAGGCGGACTCTCAACCACTGCGCCACCAGGGAAGCCCGGCCTCGGTCTTTAAGAAGCTGCGAGGCACGTTGCTCTATGTCACTGCTCCGTTTGGCTTGGTGGGGTGGGGTGGGAGGAGATCCTCCGGTGAGGTCGTCGTGTCCGCCCTCTCCTGAGAAGACAGGAGCTAGGATTGAGCAGAAGGTATCTTTAGCTCACAGCTTTTTTTCAATTGCCTCACCTAGGCTCCGTGGAAAAAGTTATACTCGTGCTGGGATGCAACCCTCACCCAGCAGAGACTAGCGTCAGGAGCACGGACTGCCGAAGCCAGGATCCAAACCTGGGCACCTCCTTTCCACACTTGAAAGGTTCAAGCCATGTAGGCAGCCCCTGACCCTTGTGTGAGACAGCGAAGCCCTCCCGCTGAGGATAGGAACTGTCCTCGCTCTGCGCAGCCAGCAGCAGCAGGACCTGTGTTCTCGCCCACCCTATGGCAGCTCCCAAGTTCCAGAGTGGGCAGCAGGGACCCCCCCCCCCCAGCCCTCAGCCTCCCTGTCCCACACTCTGGACCCAGATTTCCACGGGAGGCTTCGATGCTCAGCCCCCTGCAGGGTCCTGGGAGAGAGGGGCCAGGGCAGAGCCCCAGATAAAATCTCACCCCTAGGACCTCTAGCTGCACAGATAAGACACAGAAGCGGGCCACTTCAACTGAAAAATAATCCAAGATATCATGCTAGTTAAAGGGGTCTGCAGGAGAAAGACCTGACCGGATGTAGATCCAGTAGTTAACAAAAATCAGACGGTGGAGAGCAAGAATTTCACGTCCATAAGAATGTGAGCCCACAATGAGCAGCTGAGCTGCTGCCGTGAATTGTTTTCCAGGCTGCGGACTACTTCCCACCATAGATGCATCGTTTCTGACAGACGAGCAGGTGGGTAGGGTTGCTGACTTTTTTTATTCACTTAAAAATCACTGCAGTTTGCTGAAGAAGGTTCAATGACTCCCACCTTTTTGTTTAAAAAAAAGGGCAGCTTTGAAATGAATGGCTTCATTGAATCAAATCACTGAAGAGCTCATCCCAGGCCCCCAGCACCCACTTTTCCTCCTGACCCGTTTTGAAGGCAGAGTTTAGTCTTGTCCTTTGGGGATCCCTATGTTTCTTTCATGATGCTACAGCTCTGTCATCCCAGGGAGATCACCTTGTAGGTCACACAGCAGCCACCACGCCAGGGACAGTAAATGCAGGGGGACCACACCGCTGTCACCGGCTCTTAGGAGGAGTCCGATCCCTGGGCAGGTCAGGGGCGGGGAGAAGGGGCACCCACTCCCCTGTGCTGCTGAGGCTGCAAAAGGTGCTAAAAGGACTCAAGCGTCATTACAGGAGGCGACAGAGACTATTTTGCCACAAGAGAACCATAACTGTTTAGATCTTGAAAGGTCTAAGTGTCCCCTCTCCTCCCCAGGCGGCCCGGAGAGTCTGAGGCCGGCGCCTGCCGGGAGGCTCAGGGCAGCCCCAGGTCCCCAAGGTACCATGTTGCATTTCTCAATCTAACTTTGTTTAGTTTGGGGAGAACATTTGTTTGATCCTGGAAAAAAAAAAAAAATCACTGTGGTTTCTCTCCCACCCCCATCCTCTGTAACTGCCACTTGTAAGAAAGAGTTTCACCACGTTTCCCGTAAAACCAAAACAATGAGGATGCCGGGCAGACATTCTTTGTTTCTTTTTCTTCCGTGTCTGTCAGTCCTTCCCCCAACCCCAGCCCCTCTGCCCCAGCCGGGCTTACTGCCCTCATCCACCCCCTCATTCACTCTGGGCCCCAGCCAGCTTGTGTCCCGTCTTCCCCCTGGTCAGACTCTTCCAGAAGCCAGCTCAGCATCTCCTGGCTAAGTCACCCAGGATACTTAGGGCTGGAGGTGGTCTGGGGCCTTAGGGCTGGAGGTGGTCCGGGGCCTTCCGTGCGCACAGCGCCAGGAGGGCCCCGTGTCTCCCCAAGGCACCCGAATTCTCCTGCTGTCACTCCTTCCCCCTCCCGTCCTCCCCGTGGGCGCTCATACCCCATCATCACCATCCACTTGGGGTACCCAGCTCCACACGGGCCCGCCCCTTGGTAGGTCTCCTAAAGCCGCCTCACATGTGTGGGCACGAGGGCACCCTCCTCAACCAACATACTTTTAGGGATTCCTTGTGTCTTCCAGTTATTTTCTGTCACCAGTCTCCTTCACACAGTTTATTCACATCTTGGCATCCCACCGAGTGCTGTGGACCAACCAGTTCCTGTCCTTTCTCCTCCCGTCAGCAGGGCGGGGTCGGGGGGGTGAGTAGCCAGTTAGTCAAAGCTCCTGGATCCTCTTAAGTCATCCTGTTACTGAGTCACCGAGGGAGCGCAGAAAAGCCACTTCCCTTCTTCATCCCCCCACATCTGCAGCCTCGCCAGGCTCTCTGCACATCCTGAAACGACCCGGCTGGAAGGAACCTAATGTCCTCTGTACCCAGGATGACCCACTGTCCCGCTGTCACTCATGAGAACCAAAGGGGGTGCTACTGATTGTGCTGGGTTTGTCCCTGGCAGGTTCTAGAATCCCAGGTAAAAACTGGGACCGGCGCAGGCCTTCCTTAGCTCACGCAGCTAGAATAACAGCGGCTTGCTTCGGCCTCTGCTGTCAGCTTTGCCGAGAGAAGAGGGCAAGGGATTCAGACCGTCTTTCATACATTTCTAACCCACGTGTCAAAGTCATCAGGCTCAACTCTCAGGGGGTGAGCTGAGAAATGGGGGGGCGGGGTGCAGCCGAGCAAAGCTTTCAAGGCTCGTGTCTGCTCACTAGAAGTCCCGGCCCCAAACCTTACCCCGTGCCCTGCCCCTCTGACACTTAGGCTACCCTGATGTCAAGCACTTGCTTATTGGAGGTACCTAAGCAACACCTGGCCAAGACAGCTAAGCTGGGCCCAGAGGAAAGGCTAACAGAGCTCCGGTTGGGCTCTGAAGGGCTTTAGTATCTTCTGAGGATGGAAGTGTTTGCCTATGATACCTAATCTAGGCCAGCAGCTCTCAGGCCCCTTGACCGACATCCTTCTTCTGGAAAGGAATATCTAGGTAAGCCTAGAGCAGCGGTCCCCAACCTTTTTGGCACCAGGGACCGGTTTCGTGGAAGACAATTTTTCCACGGGGGGGTTTGGGGGTGCGGGGGATGGATCGGGCAGTAATGCGCACGGCGGGGAGCGATGGGGGCGGCAGATGAAGCTTCGCTCACTCGCCCGTCGCTCCCCTCCTGCTGTGCGGCCCGGCTCCTAACAGGCCATGGACCAGTACTGGTCCACGGCCCAGGGGCTGGGGATGCCCTGGCCTAGAGAACCAGTAAGCAGGGTGCAGTCATCACCAGGAATCAGCAGAAGCAGAGCCGCCCATGCTTGGCTCAGAACCCAGATACCAGGCGCGGGACAGGAATTTGCCCTTAGAAAGCTGTTGCTTAACCTTCTCGTTCCTCAGGCTCCCTGCCTCCTTGACAGAGGCCAAGTCCAGCAGGGATGCTGCCTGAGGCTAGGCTGGTCAGCCAGTCAGTGCCAGCTCACTCAGGGTTAGACCAGGCTGGGAGGTGCCCAGGCCAACCTGTGGGATGCCAGGCAACGGGTAGGATCCCAGGGGTAGGCAGGTCTCTGTAGCTCCCGTTTCCCAGTGGAAAAGGGCAGGTTTCCCCAAGGCTGTTGAGGGAAAGACTCAATTTGTCTTCAGCCTGGGTCGGATCGATCTAGAATGACCCAGGATCCAGGAGAAAGCCAGAAAGCCTTACGGGCCTTGCCTGGAAGCGAAGAGAGGTCTGGCTACAACGGGATCTCCAGCTGACACAGTTTCAAGGACGAGCCCAGCCCTGCGGTGTAGACGTGGGGTCTGTGGCCTTTGTCCCCAAGCAGCCCTACCGACATCTTCAAGGGTTGGTTCCATTATCAAAGAGAGAGAAAGGAGGAGAAGAAGAACAGGAGACGGTTGTCTGGGAGTATTTATTTTCCTTTAAAATGTCAACTGAACTGGAAATGCCCCCAGGGACACCTAAGGCGTTTTGACTGTCAGCCCATGGGGTGGGCAATACATCCAGTCTCTCCGTTCTGCCCTGCACCCTGTCGGCCCTTGACAAATGGGTGACAACACCTTCATGGTGGCCACCCTCACAGGAGTATCCAGGTGGCACAGGAGGGCTTCATGGCATTCAGTGGGGCTTCCTTCCCATTCCAAGTGGACAGCTGCAGAATTCTGGAAGGGTACCAGGTAGATTAAGTTGCAAACATTTCTTCCTCCTCCAGGAGCCACAAAACAGATCTTGGGGGATATGGAGAAGAGAGTGGGCTGAGGGTCAGGGCACAGAGGGGTGGCTCCAGATTAGGTGTCTCTGATGAAAGAAACCCCAGCGACTGCAATTCCTCCCGCAGTGATTTTGCTCTTAGCAATTTTAATGGGAAATAACTGAGTATGCATGTCCCATTCATATACACACAGAGATTCCATGTCTCTGCTCAGGGAAGTAAGATTAGGAATCCGGTCCTTTTCGTCCCTTTAATTTCCTGCCACTCAGCCCCCAGTCCAGAAGCTCGGTGGACAAGGTGCTCTCAGGGGGTGACAAACGGCTTGGACACATCAGGAAGATACAAGTTGCCTGTTGGGGGTGAGAGAGGCCAGTGGGAGCGGGGGGAAAGAGGCAGTCCTGAAGAGGTTCATGCTCACCACCATCCAGTTTTAAAATCTCAGGTTTGCTCTCTTAGGTCCCTTGGCTTTGAGCCTGTCCCGATAGACACAGGGAAGGCTCAGCACCTGGGAGACAGGTGGTCTGGGCCCGAGCAGAAGAGCTGCAGCTTCTCAGATGAGTTAGAATGAGTCACAGCCCAGGCCTCCCTCTAGTTAAGCAGAGGCCATGCCCCCGTTTTCAACACTCGAAGGTGGAGGAGCTGGCCCTGATCTGCGTGCAATGGGGACGACTGCAGGCCCAGGTTCTAGAAGGGAGAACCCACTGCCTTCCAAGCAGCTCAGAGGCCCTGGGGCGCTCACTCCGTATGCCCACCCTGCTTCCTGCTCCTCTGAGCCGTGCAAGCCCAGCTTCCCTCAATTCCCTCCCAAAAGTCCCATTTGCCTGTCCTCAGCCAACTCTCCTCCACGTGGCAAGTTCTGTCTTCCAGGCCGGGAAGGGCCACTGTTGACATCACCTCCGCGGGGGGAGGAGAGACACCAAGGAGTGGTGAGTCAGTGATGTGCTCTTGAGGCCGGAGAAGGTTTGTTCTCTTGCCAGGGGCTCTGCATTCTTTGGTGCTGGCTCAAGCCACGGCCCCTGGGACACCAACCATCCTGTCCAAACAGGATGGGGTAAAATCACTCTTGGATGCCCACGACCTCGCTGATTAGTAAATCCAAAACACACATAAGATGAAATGTACAGCCTTCTCAAGTGGATGAATTTATTTATGCATTTAGTGAGGGATTTTCCACTGCTTTCTACATGAGCAAAAGGTACAGGCTGGCTTTCGATGGTATTTGATTAATGAGAGACGGATTTGGATAAAAGCATTGTAAGGTCTAGAATGTCTTAGATGGTACTCACGGTGGAGTCATTGGAAGTTTATAATTAAAAGGAAAACAAACCCGATCTTTTTGTTCCTCGTGCTTTCTGGTGGACATTAACAGTCGGCCTACAGATTCAGCAGACGTTGGAGTTTCCCGAGGCTGCGGTGAGCGGTTCTGAGGACCGGAAGGCTGGCTGAAGCGCGTGGGGTCCTTTGTTTACCAGGGCCTGTCCTTGTCCTTCTTCGAGGTGTGGCAGGGCCTCTGGTCATCCCCCCATCTGTGTCCTGTAGCAGGAAATAAGGACGCAGGGGCAGGGCAGCCAGGAAAGGGCTGAGGGGACCTAACCTCTCCCTTTTAGGTTCAGGGGCTTCCCTCAAAGCAGCCTGTGTGAGAAATGGACCTGTTTCTCAGTACCGCAAACGGGGACACCCAGCACAGTTCCCTCATCCTAGCCAGCATTCCTCCATCAGTGGCTCTCACTGTGAGGGTCTATGTACGAGACACTGGTGGGTGGGTGTTGCAGGTGGTCTCAGGGCCTGCAAACCACGGCTTGGGGCTGTGTTTAAGTTGAATTAGGGAAGTAAGACACATGCACAGAAGTTCCAGAAACATCGGAGTGTGGCCCTCGCTGAGTATGGTGGTGGGCAGGCTTCAAGAGAAGCTGGGGTGGGAGCTGGTACTTGCGGGAGAAACAGGATTAAATTAGAACACCGGAAGATGGGAGGGTGCTTTGGGCATGGCCAGAAAAGGAGGGACACTTGGGGGCGGGGTGTTCTCAACACAGCGGCCCTGGGGCCGGGCGGGGGGCAAGGGGAGATAACGCGGCCAAGGCACGTTCCAACCAGCCTTTGGGTGTCCTGGAGAGTCAGGCTAGGGGGTTGGACTAGATTCAGAGGGGAACCACGAGAAGGTTTCATAAGGAGGGTCAGCTTCAAAGAGGCAGCATTGATGGACAACTTACCCTGTTCCAGGGACTATGTTAGGTCCTGGGGGTTCAACCATGAATAAGACATGGTGTTTGCTCTTAGAGACTTTCTAGTTTGGGGGACGTGAGAGATAAGAAACATACTTTCGGTAAGTGATCAGTGCAGTGGTAGAAATATAACCAGGTGGAAGGCAATCAATACAGCCAGTTATCTCTTTGAAATTTATCTAGTCATTCTTTGTGTTATATAAAAAGAAGAATGAAATTCCCCCCAACCTCCCAAAGGCCACCGCTGCTGACACTTTGGAAATATTTCTGTCAAGTCATTTTTTTCCTGCCTTGGTTTTTATTTGGTTTTAACATTGTGGTAATCATACCAGGTTTACAATGTGCTGTCCTGCTGCATAGAACATTCTAGTTGTCTCTTTTTCTGCATATTCAATTTATCCTGGTTCTTGTGAATGTTCGTTTTTTTTTTAATACAGCAGGTTCTTATTAGTCATCAATTTTATACACATCAGTGTATACACGTCAATCCCAATGGCCCAATTCAGCACACCACCACGTATTTTTACATCTATTTCATGAAAAGGCTCACTTCCCTGCTTTTTTTTTTTTTTTCTTCCTTAGCAGCAAACTTTGAAAATGTAGCTTCTCTTCTTTTCTTCCTCTCTCTGTTTTTCCCTCCCGTCCTCTTTTCCTTCCTTCTTTTCTCTTCCTTATACTTTCCAGCTCCCTCCTTCCTGCCTACCTTCATTTCAAGCCTCCCTTTCCCAAGTCAGGAAGGGACATCTCTTTCAGATCTGCAAGTATCTTTGTAAGACACACACCAGAGGACTTCTCGAAGGCCTAAACTCCAAGGAGTTTTGAGGCCCCTGCTGGGCAGAGGAAAGATTTCTGCTGATGGCAGCGCTGACTCAGAAGAGCTGGGGCTGGGGGCTGATTACTTAAAGCCAGGGACAGTTGTCAGGATGGAGAAAAGAGGAAGGTGAGACCAGGCAGGGCCTGAAAAGGTGTTTCCTGGATTTTTCAAGACCGTAGGGTCTCAGAGAGAGGGAAGTAGAACATATTCTATTTAGAGAGGAAAACAACGTGTTGTCTGTCAACTATGCCATGGGCCCACACTTGGAAAGAGGTGTTTAATATTACATAGTGTTTACAGCAATGTTTCTTTTTTGTTGTTGTTGGGGGTAGGAGTTTATTTATTTATTTATTTATTTATACTGTGTTGAGTCTTCGTTTCTGTGCGAGGGCTTTCTCTAGTTGTGGCAAGCGGGGGCCACTCTTCATCGCGGTGCACGGGCCTCTCACTATCGCTGCCTCTCTTGCTGCGGAGCACAAGCTCCAGACACACAGGCTCAGTGGTTGTGGCTCACGGACTCTAGAGCACAGGCTCTGTAGTTGTGGCACATGGGCCCAGTTGCTCCGCGGCATGTGGGATCTTCCCAGACCAGGGCTGGAACCCGTGTCCCCTGCACTGGCAGGTGGATTCTCAACCACTGCGCCACCAGGGAAGCCCTACAGCAATGTTCCTTAAGAACCGGTTTGCCTGTCCCTCGCTTGGTACCATTCCTACGTAGGTGTACACAGCCTCTCTCGCTCTCTTTCTCTCCTCCCACGCCCTCTCCCCTAACCCAGTGAGATTTCCAAAAGAACCTTTGTTCAGTCATTGCAATCACAAGCTCTCTTTGTCCCACGTGCCTGTCACTGTTCCAGGACCTTGTGTGTGTTTCTCACGACATCACCAGGAGGTAGCTGCTTTCATCACTCACAGACAGGTTCCTTCACTCGTCCAAGGTCACAGGTGTGTGTCAGAGCCTGGATTTAGACCCAGGTCAGGTGACGCAAACCCATCCTCTCAGGCACGGCACGATTCTACGATTTCTCTGTTACGCATTTTTCACTTCACTGTCTTTCAAATAGAGGATAGGATTCCAGTGGGATACATGTGATGCTCAAAGCTCTTTCAACTTGAACGTAGATTAGAGACCAAGACTCTAAATTCTTTGCAGTTCAAGCTGTGGAGGACTCTGCTTTTTCAGGCCAGGTATGGAGCAACTCGGGAAAGCTCCTTGCCTTTTCCTGAACCATCTGGAGAACCGCTTGGAGCTTTGCCTGAGCAGGACAGCCTGTCCTCAGAGACGTCAAGGCCTTGGGTCCCTCTGACATCACGACCCAGGGCCCCAGAGCAAGGACAGTGCGCTTTGCTCCACCCAGAAGGCTGCTGCAGCCACTGGTATCTGTCCCCATGGAGTCCACTCCCCACGCCCCGAGCCTCTGTTCCTGCCTCTTTATCAACTAGCAGAGGAGGGTGTTTATGGAGGAGAGAACTGTGTCGGGAAGGGGAAGTCACCATGGTCGGTTTCTGAAGATCCCTCCCGTGTGCCTCCCTCCTGGGCCACCCTGAGGGACTTTCGCTTGGTGTTGCAGCCCGGCCTGGAGTGTACCCACTCCCACCTGCCACGTGCTTCCTGCCCCAAATGTCAAGGTTTTCATTTGACCAGGATATCATGAGCTGAATAAAATTTAAAACAGCCAAATACCATCTTGTTTACAGTCATTTGCTATTTTCTGAAGTCATCACGAAAACCTCTCCCTCACGACGCCAACCTCCAGATCATACCAATCGCCGAGGAGAAGCTCCGTCACTGCAGGAACCAACCACAATGTAAATCAGCTCGCAGGCCGAGAGAGCTCGCTCACCCTCATGCTGTCCGCAGCCCAGGTGGGTTTTTCCATCACATGCTTTTTTGGCAACAGGGACCTGGGGCAGAGGGAATACTCAATTCCCTTTCCCAAAATACGTCCAAGGAAGCCACCAGGGTTCAGAGGAATGCTTATTTACACTTGCAGGAGCTGGGTGCTGGGCTTCCGGCTCCTGAGTGCCCTTGACCCTGACCTTGGGCTGTGGGCAAGGCTCAGCATGTACATATCATTAACAGATCCTTCCTGCTCCCCTGCTGTATCTCCAGCTGGGTGGACAACCATGCTGCAGCCGTTGTCCTAACCCCCAGAACCTCAGAATGTGACTGTGTGTGGAGATGGGGCCTTTCAGGAGATGATTCATGTTAAATAACATCATACGGGTGGGGCCCTAATTCGATAGGTTTGTCCTTAAAAGAAGAGGGACAGAGAGAGACCAGAGATGCCCATGCACTGGAAGATAGGCCACGTGAGGATACAGTGAGAAGGCGGCCATCTGCAAGCCAAGGGGAGAGGCCCTCGGAGAAATTGAACCTGCTGACACCTTGATCTTGGACTTCCAGGCTGTATTTTGAAAATGCAATTCATTTCATAATTTGGGTATTTACTGGATTTTGTTTTTTCTCAAATCACATAATCCCATACCTCAATAGATCATGGGTATCAAACTTCAGTATGATTTCTTGACATGTTTAAGTCTGTTATTTTTTTCCTGCTAAATTACCTATCCCTACGGTTATTCTTTTATACTTGTTGAGTATAGAGTTAATTATTGTCATATGCAGCGAGTCTCTGCTTTTTATCAAGTTTTATTCCTGGAAAGTTTATGACAAAGTGAATTGCCTTAAAGTAGATTCCATTTTACCATAGGAGCAATGATATAATTGAAAGTTTTATTCTTGATTTAACATCAGATGACTTTTAGATATGACCATAATATGTCACAAAAGCAAAAACACAGCTGTTTGAAACCTCTGTCATCGATTGCAAGAAGCGAATGAATGCCCAAGCCATTTAGAAGGGGATTAAGTAGATTACATATATTTTGTAATAAAAAGGGCTGTGTGTGTACATAAAATAGGAAAATTCCTTCTTTTTGTTTCTTTTTTGTGGTACGCAGGCCTCTCACTGCCGTGGCCTCTCCCGTTGCGGAGCACAGGCTCCAGATGCGCAGGCTCAGCGGCCATGGCTCACGGGCCCAGCCACTCCGCGGCATGTGGCATCTTCCCGGACCGGGGCACGAACCCGTGTCCCCTGCATCGGCAGGTGGACTCTCAACCGCTGCACCACCAGAGAAGCCCTAAAAATTATTTGCTTTTCTCACCTTTTCGCTGACAGTCCATTCTACACACTGGCACCGGATTAATTGTTATAGACGACTCCAAGTTGACAGACTTACTAGTTCCCCTTCTCTTGTAGGATTGAGTTGAAATCCTCGAGCATGGAAGATGCCCACACGGGAGCCTCCGCCACCCTTCCTCCCCAGCCTTAGCTCACTGTTCAGCCAACTGGTTAGCAGCTCCGTGTCCTTCACACACATCCACCGTCTTCCTGCCTCGGTGTTTTTGTTCTCTGCCTGCTCAACCCTCGCCCATCTCTCCACCCACGCAAATCCCTTTCCTCCTTGGAGGCTCTGCTGCAGTCCCTGTACCTCCCAGACCTACACAGCCCCCCACCCCCCAAGCCTGGGGACTCATGCCGCACCCTGGTCCCTGGTCGGTGGGCCATCTTGCATCTCCCTGGGGCATCGCTCTGTGCTGTTTCTGCTGTGTTGCACCATCCAGGCTGGACATCCGGCTCCATCCACCAATGTGTGCATCAGTAGAGGGAAGGGAGAGACACCAACCTTTGCTGAGCACCTACTATGTGCCAGGCACCATGTCTGGCATTTCTATACACGCTCTCTCATTGAATCCTACAACCATCCTAGGCGGTCGGGATTAGTATTTCCAGTCACAACTGACGATACGGAGGCTAAATAACTTCTTCAACTAACTTGGCTAAGAAGTGATGCAGCCATAATTTAAACCCAGAAAGTACACAGGAAGGATCTAAAGCTAGAAATCCGGAGCTCTCCAGTTCAATTAACCTCTCGGAATCTCATTTTTGCCCATGAATGAAAACGGCTAACAACATCCATCTCTTGGAAATGTGTGAATTAACGGAAGACATACTTCTGAAAGGCTTTACCAGCTGTCGTGATACCATTGCTCCTGACGCCTGGCACTCTGGTGCTCAGTACATGTGTGTTGCTACATGGTTTCTATTTCTTCCCGCAAGAGTTGCCGTACCTGTCTCGCCTGCGGTGCCCGCTGTCTCCCTTCTCTGAGCTGGTAACAGTAATATTCGTGTTTTCAACTTTGAAAAAGAATTCGTGCCCCGATCTGCTAAGGAGCATTTCCCGGTCCAGCGTGATCAGATAGGCAACACTTAGCTGCACACAGCTGCAAGCATTAATCAATGTCCTCGAGAGAATTCCTCCCAGCATTTTGTCATCTGTATTGGAGAGTGCTAGCGAACTCTAATGCTTAACGTCAGTTTGCTTCTCCTTGAAAGATAACAATGGTCAATAATCATGGCTGTGTCTCCTACTTGTAGGGCTCACTTAAATGGGCTGAAAACCCTTGAGATGGGGGTGATTATCAGCCTTTGCTCTGCAGAACAAGCTACCTGAGAAAAGTAGTATTAGTCACATGCGAAGTCATTTATTTATTTATTTATTTATTTATTTCATTTTATTGAAATATAGTTGATTGACAATGTTGTGTTAATTCCTGCCATACAGCAAAGTGATTCAGAGATAGATATATCTATATATCTATATATAGATATATATACTTTCTTTTTTAATATTCTTTTCCATTACGGTTTATCACAGGCTATTGAATATAGTTCCCTGTGCTCTACAGTAGGACCTTGTTGTTTATCCATCTTATGAATAACTGTTTGCATCTGCTAATCCCAAACTCCCAGTCCATCCCTCCCCACCCCCCCCACCCCCCCGCCCGGCAACCACAGGTCTGTTCTCTATGTCTGTGAGTCTGTTTCTTCAAAGTCGTTTATTTTTGCTAAGCATTCTCTTGTTCCTTTGCACGATAATGGTAATTGAGTTTTGGCTTCTGACTTATCATTCCACACCTTCTGAGTGTCTTGGGTACTACGTTCAGCATCTTTTAAGGGCTGAGTTTCTGTTGTTTACTTGGGTCTTCAGGTTTTCTTCTTTGTCCTTGTCTTTTCTTTCATGATTACCCAGCTTAGTTTTTTGCAAACCCATTTTCTCTATTTATTCTCATCACAGTATGATTTTGACCCTCAGCTTTCCTATTTAACCTTTCAGAAATTTCCCGAAGCAGACACTTCTTGCCCTGCTGTCATTAGAGTTCCTGTCTCAGAACTTGCCCCATCTGTAATTCCTCTCCTGCTTGCAAATTTCCTTTCATTGAAAGGAGTAAAATCAGTAACTCTTGCCAGGTCTTAATTGTAGTTTTAATAACTTGGATTTTTTGGTAGGAAACTTGCTTACCCTTCGGAGTTCCTTTTCTACCACAACTGTCTGCACAAAATCAAACTTATTTTTAAGATGGAATGGTCCACAAAAATAGGCACCAGCAACATTCTTGTGCGGAAAGTTGGTAACTTCTAGATATAGATTTGATTTCTCTATCCTACGTTCCTGTTCTATAAGATTGCCCAGTGATCAGAACAGAAACTTTATTCAAACACATCTATTCTATAGTATCTGTAGTATGCAAGCTTTCCCCTCCTTGTCCAACATAAAAGCCTTTTCCCCTCTGCCTAGTTCAACTGTTCATAAATATTAATCGGTCCCATGGATTCTCCATCCATTAATAGACACCTCTCTGGATGGACATCAAATAGTTAATCCACTTTAACCAGTCTCGTCAATTCTCTTTTCTGGAGAACGCTTGCCTTAGAGAACTCAAAGGAAACGCATTTCTCTTTCTTCTTTCTTTGGCAGGTCTCCCAGGGAAGACATGAAGGTGAGAGGAGGTCCAACCCACCGGCCTTTCCTGTCATCCCTACTGTCTTTGGCCCCAGAGTACTCCCTCCTGTCTGCCCATGGGGCTCAGCCCCACACCACCTGTCACCGCCGTCCATGCCACCCAGCTACCGTTACAATGGTCCACCCTTTCAGGGGGCCTGGGTGGCTGCGTCTCTTGGTGTGTGTGTCCTGCCAAGAGCCCTGCTAAGCAGACATGCGATGGGACCAGCATCACTGGTGCGGTTGCTCATGGATTGCTGATGGACTGGGTGGGCGGGAGGTCAGTCTGACCCACCCTTGCTGTGGGTCGTAGCTCGTCTTCCTTGGTCAAGCAGACCCAGCTCTCCTCACGTGGGGACATTCTGCCCAGGTGGCCGGGTGTCAGCAACATGAAAGTTCACGTGCCCCCTTCCTTTGCTGACTCTGATAGACAGATCTCTTGTATAGAGGGGTCCTCTCCTTCTGTGGGACCACCTGAGACAGAGAAACTGTTTCTGAGCTGCTTGAGGAGAATCTCTTTGGGAAAAGCTTTGCTTAGTGGCTAGCAGAGGTGAGCCTTGTGTGACCTGAGAGCTAATTAGGTTACAGGTGTCCAGCAGACCCACTTGTGCCTGCTGTTCTAGAATGAAAAGCAGACGGGTAAATAGAAGAAAGAGGTGTGTACAAGGTTACAGAACAGAGGTCGGTGGTGAAGGTGAAAACTGAAATTCAGATTTCACACAATTAGAGTTCTCCCCCTCTCCCCCAGCCAGGGGAATAATGAATAATAGATAGTAATAATAATAATAAACCCATGGACACTGTTTTATGTGTTAGGCATTGTTCTCATGGTTTAAATATATTCACTCATTTAATTATCATATCAACTACAACAGTCCCCATTTAACAGGTGAGGAAAAGGGACATTCAGAAGTTAGGTAAAGTGACCAAGGTCATGAGAGAGAGAGTGTGTGGGACCAGGACACAAACCCTGGCAGTCTGGGTCTAGAGTCCACGGTCTTACTCAAATGTGCGTGTCTGTGTTTGTGCATGCGTGCACACGCGTGTGCGTATATACGTACATGAAAGAAAGAGGGAGAAAGTCTTCTTTCAAAGACAGACGTGGAGATGGTGATAAGCATATGGCTCCTATAGTTCCTCTCCAAAAAATATTCCCAGACCAAATAATGGCTCCAAGAGCTACCATTATGGAGTGCCTATTCAATCTTCTTCAATTTTTTGCAATAATCCATCAAGATTTTTCAGTTTATAGATGAGAAAATGGAAACCCAGGGGGGTGAGGTGAATTGCTCGAGACCACTCAGAAGGGAAGGGAAGTGCCAGGGTAAGAGTCCAGAGGCCACTCTCTTTCCAGGTAACCCAGGGACTTGTCTGGAGAGGGTCCCCTGCCCTTGCCAAGTTCATGGACCAGTCATAGCTTGCAAAACTCTTTCATATTTTTTTTTTAGAATTTTCATGCCGCATATTATCCAAGACCCTTTATCTCTATCATCTGGCTGATAAATTTAATGATGTCTGACCTGACTCTATAGATCGTTAGAAGAACAGAATGGACACCTCTTTGCTGATCATTTTTACACGGAATATCAATCCAATGTCGTGGATTCACTGACATGCACGTATTTCCAGAACTAAAGAGATAACCTGGTGATAGTCCCTGGATTCTTGTCCCTGAAGGAGCTGCCCCAAAATGCAAGGAAAGAAGATGCACCAAAGGAATATCTGTCCTCCTCCGCTTAACTTAGGGTCCGATTGTTTTGGTCCTACCCTCCGAGGAGTTTTCGGACTACCTAATCTGGACACGATGAGCTAGGATCCCCTCTTGACCAGTGAACTCACGCGTGGCTTCATGCAGTCTCATTCTGCATGGGGTTTTGTCCGAAGGAGGATGAAAGCACAGGTAGCCAGGCGAGAAGCTGACCTGAGGAAGCCGCGGTGGTATCCGTCTCCGAAATGTTCTCCAGCCTAGCTTTGTAAATTTGTGTTCAGTTTCAGGCCAGAAGGTCCACAGGCCGAGCTGTAGGAGCTGATTCGGGCTTGGGAGGGGTGGGGGGATGCTCGTTGAGAAGGGGACAGGAACACTCTGCTTCGGGGGAGAGACAGAGTCAACCAGGATGGAGGAGAGGGCTGTTACCTCCATTCTGTGGGTGTCTGGGCGCTTGGGGAGGACCCAGGTGTTCTCTGTTTGGGGTGCAGACCGTGGCCATCAGTGGAGTTGGGCGGGGGGGAGCCAGCGGAACAAGGGCAGGGCTGTTGGCACCTGTGAGACACCGATTCTTGGAGAGTGGGGCAGGGGACTGAGATCCTGGGCTCGCTGTGTTGGGGAAGCCATCAGAGCCTGTGAAATCCGGGCCGTTACTGTTAAGGGGACTCCCAGTACCCGCAGACTGTTGGAGCCTGGGCTTTATAAGAACAATACCCACACAAGTGGGGTGGTCTGTGAATACAGGTGCGGTGGGCACTCCACCACCAGGCAGCCTTCGGAAAGGAGAAAGGTTCACATTCGTGCTTGGGGATATAAGCACACGCTATAAGAAGATAGAAATATAGATACGTATGTCTCTTTCAAAAGATATCTTAGTGCCGTTAGTTCTAGAATCACAGATATCATCCAGGTTACAGGAGCGCTGAGGTTGGAAACCTGTACCCAGCGGATTCAGAGAAGTAAAAGTGCACAGAGTAAGTCCTGGCAAAGCCGACCCACCTGGAGGCTGAGAACAGGTGGGCTGAGGAAGTGGCACGTCCATCTTGGCAGGTGTGATGCATCGTTGACCCCGGGAAGCTCCCCTGTGTTGCTTGGGCATCCAGGGTAGTTTCACAGGCACCCAAATACAGGCACATGTCAAGGGCATGGGGTTCAGTCCCCAGGAGCTCAGCCTGGAGCTCCCACCCAGTCTTTCCAGCTCACCTGACACCGTCCCCCAAGTTCCCAAGCAGATGTAGAGCCAGACCCCTGTGCGAGCTGGGGCCAGACCTTCCTGTGCCTTCACTAGTTCTAGGCCGACCACCAGCAGTGCGCGGCACGGCACACATAGCTGCTAAGCCTTTCATCGTAATATTGGTACTTTAATTAAAGGATCCAGAAAGCCGATTCCTAAAGGAGGCTAGTATTGAGCCAGGCCCTTATGTAACACACCTACTTGCCGTAAACAAGAGAACCAGAGAAAGATCTTCTACTGGATTGAAATTGCTCCTCCCTTTTGTCCTGCAGTTTGGACAGCAGCCTTGAAATAGTCGTCTGGAAGGATGACACCATCCCGTGTTAATTATCGTGCTTACAGGCTCTCTCCCTTTCTGTTCTCCCCCTTCTTCCTCCACCTGGAACTCCTCGTCTGGGAAGCGAGTAGAGGTTTTCCCTTGGCATAATCCTCCTTAGCAGAGGGCTGAGCTCTCCCAGGAGTGGCAGCCTTGGCCGCTGCTGAAGCTTTTGGGAACCCGGGAAGAAGCCTTGACGGCAGCAAGGGAGAAGGTCCTTGACAACCTTTCTGGCCCTTCTACTGCTCTTCCCAAGCCCTGATTAGCTTTGCCGGAGGGGACGTTATCTTGCAGGTTTCAGCCGCCTTCTTCATCTCGTGTCGGGGAAATTAGGAGGGATTTCCATTAAAAATGAGATAGAATTGATTTAAAAAGAAGAGCCTACCCTCCCTCATTTCCTGACACTGAGTCAAGTGGCTTCCAGAAAAGGTAGGACGATGGTTGACTTTGTCTCCTTCTGGTTCAGTCACCCCCAAACTGTACCAGTCGGATAAAGGGGTCTCTGGCCCCCTTTGAGTGGGTTTTCTTCTTTGAGGAAGCCTGCAAACTACCCTTCCAACTCTATCTTCCTAGCTCTCTCCCCATAACATTGAGAGATTTTTGCTTCCAGAGAAACGGCTGGAAATTGCTTAGGGAAGAGGGGAGACTGATGGTGAAGAAGGACTCTGGATGGGGACTAGAAGGAAGCCACCTGATAGCAGTGCTGTGGATGAAGTTCTCACGTACGCCATGGGGCCAACAAGTTAGGGAGGCAGGCAGAGGAGCCCAGGTTGGTAGATGTGAGCTGTGTTAGGTGAATGCTCGCTGGACCCTTGGGAGACAAGAACAGGAGACAGGACAGCTCAGCCAATCTACTCTTCACCTGAAGACATGAGAAAAGTATTCAACCTCCTTATCCCATTTATGTTTTGCCACTTAATCTGTTAAGAGATGAGTTAGATGTCTTAAAGTTTCCTATCACTTTTTTTCTGTCAATTAATCCTTATACTTTGAACGAGTTTTGTTTTATATAAGTCATGGCTATGTTACTTAGGACTTAAAATGTATGTCTGTTTCCCATTTCATTCCGGAAGATAATGATCTTCATCAACAGAATATTATGCTCTGTGGCCCATGAATTCTTCCAGCCTTGAATTTTAATTTGATTGGTATTAATTTGGGGATATATATTTTCTTTTTACTTTGTGTTGATCTGGTGAGTTGGGCCAGTCTTCTAATTGTTATGTTCGTACGCCTCTTATAGGCAACATGTAGTTGAATTTTCCTGCAAAACATAAATTAAATTAATAAAAAGTGCCCTAATGAATCAAGAGCAATAGAAGATATTAAACAAGTTGTTGAAGAGCTACATTCAAGAAAGTCAGAAGGCTCAAATGGGTGTATAGTTTATGGGTAACTTTTTTCAAACTTACAAAATAATTAATTCTCATACTAAATAAATCATTGCAGAACACAACAAAATATATAAAGCTTTCCAAATCAATTTATAACTTTGTGTAATCTTGTTACCAAACCTCGGGAACCCAGAACAGAAAAGGCAGCTACACACCAATCTCATTTGATTTTGGCAAATCAAATCCAGCAATGTATTAGAAGAATAATATATCATACCAAGGAGATTTTATTCCAGGAATGCAGGGATGGTTCAATATGAAGAAACTAATAATACGATCTACCACACAAAATGGTTTGAGAAGAAAAATGATCTCAGCAGATACTAAAAAGGCATTTGGTAAAATTCAACATTCATTCCCAGAAAAGCAAATAATAAACATATACCTAACATCATAGTTAAGAATAAAATAATAAAGATGATACTGTTAAAAAAAACAATAAGAATGTTTATTCCTATCCTTACTATAAAACATTTTCCTAGAATTTTCCATTATAAGGCATACAGAAAAAATAATAAATAAAATTAAGTAAAAATATCGAAAGAGGAAAAAGTATTGAAAATTATGTGATTGTCTAGAGTGACTTGAGTATAAACTACAAAAGAAATTATCTATCAAATGTATATTTGAGAAGCAGTAAAGCTTGATAATCAAGGGCATAGGCTCAGGATTGCCATTTGAAGTCTGACTCTGCCACTTGCCTGCTATGTGACCATGGACAAAGAAATGAAGTCTATTAATTAATTAAGTCTATTAAAGAAATCAACCAACTTTGGCTTTTACTCTGAATGAAAATTCATTTGAGGGTTTTGAGCAGAGGTGAGACACCTTAAAATTAATAAACTTTCTTTTTTGGTATCATAGAATATAAGTGGTTTCTTTATATTTTTTGTACTTTCTATTTTTGGACAATAGCCTATATTTTACTTGCTTATGATAAAAGTAAAGACTTTTTGAAGTATTGGATAAGAATTATTCAAATAAATGTGCTATTAGATTAAGTTGCAAATAAAAAAATTATACTTGATTGTTCTACTATATCGGGACTGAACTGGAATTTACATCAGAGAGTCTAAAAGCCAAAGAATAACAGTGGTGAACTACAAGAAAAATATCTCGAATTATTTGCAAGTCAGAGGTCAGTGCTCCCTTCTGCCTCCGCTTTGGGAAGAGTGCCCAAAGTCTTTAGGGAGACAGCATTTCATGCCCTGTCCTCCTTCCATTCCCACCCTGAATAGCTTTTTTCCCAAAAAAAGAATAAAGAATACTCAATGAAAACTATTAAAATGCTTGGCAATACTACACAGACACACACAGAGGTCAGTTAAGTATAAATAGTTCATAGCAAAACTGTCTTTTTGACCCAGCCACTAATATCTACCCGGCTCCAGATTTAACTGTTTGGTTGAAAATGACAGTGCAGGAACGGGACAGCCAGCCAGCCAGCCACAGAGGAGCTCCCATTAGGGGTGTTCACGTTTGTCTGAAGAATATGTGTGCGGTATGTTTTCCTAAGAGCACAGGAGGAGATACAGATACAGACCACCTCCCTAAACCTGGAGAAGGTGATTTTTTTTCTTTCATATTTAATGTTTCCACCACCAACTACCACTTTTTTTGGGGTCTAAAACAGAGTGACCACTCCCTTCTTTGGATTTTTGAAGCATTGATACCTTCTTTTTTTCTTTTAAGGCTCAGCTGCTTTACGCCTGGGAAGTGAATACACTAATAACCATTATGAGAAGACAGCCTCGCCTTTTGGAGGACAAATGCTATGGGGTGGTGTAACCGCAGAGGCTCAAACCCTGGCCCTGGCGTTTAGTGTGTAAGGCTTGCTACGTTCCTTCACCTTCCTGGGCATCATCGTCTCCATCTGTGAATGCAGGATGGCAGTACCAGATGCCGTGTTGTTTGGTTGTTGTGAGAGTTAAATGAGATAATGCATTGTAACCTCTTAGACTCCATATAAGGAGTCTAAGAGGTAAAATTGGAGCAAAATATTTTGTAATGCCAAAAAAAAAAAACCCCACCACTCTGTTAGCCTGTTTATACAAAGATTATTAAAGTAGGAAACATACTTTGAATTATTTTTTGTTCTTGGAGGAGTTATTGTTATTCACTTATACTGTTTGGGCACCCATAACGTACCTGTAAGCTAATATTTGATAAGGAGATAGTCACTTTATAGACTGCCTTCCTGTATATTAAAAATCAATTAAAACTATGTCAAAAGCACAGCCGAAAACCTCCATTTCCAAAAATAGGGTTAGGCATTGAACTACCTGAAATCTCTCCCACTACAAAGTACCTAGGAATGCTGAAAACCTATAACATCCTTTTAAATTCATCATTTGAATTCCAAGAAAGTAAGAGAAATCCCTGGGGTAAAAAAATGAAGATGAGGGACTTCCTTGGTGGTCCAGTGGTTAAGACTCCACACTTCCACTGCAGGGGGTGTGGGTTCAACTCCCTGGTAGGGGAACTAAGATCCCGCATGCTGCGTGGTGTGGCGAAATAAATAAATAAAATAAAGATTCAGTGTTAAGAAATACACCAACTAGGGGCTTCCCTGGTGGCGCAGTGGTTGAGAGTCTGCCTGCCGATGGAGGGGACACGGGTTTGTGCCCCGGTCTGGGAAGATCCCACATGCCGCGGAGCGGCTGGGCCCGTGAGCCATGGCCGCTGAGCCTGCGCGTCCGGAGCCTGTGCTCCGCAACGGGATAGGCCACGGCAGTGAGAGGCCCGCGAACCGCAAAAAAAAAAACCAAACAAACAAAAACACCAACTAATGAAGGATTAAAAAATGTTTTAAAAATGAAGATGAATGTGAATAGCAAAATGGTAGGCATAGCTACTGCTGACAACTGCCTGGATAAAGAAAGGAGTCGGAGGATGGGAAGGTGCCAATCTTATTCGGCAAGAGGACTTCTCTCTCTCTCTCTCTCTCACTCTCTCTCAACATTTCACACAGTCTTGCGGAATACTGAGTCCCCCCTATACCTATCGCCCAAATTCAACAGATTCAATCAAGATTTTGCAACATTACATTTATCCTTCCTTTTTTTAAAAAAAACTCAAAGGAAGATTTTGATATTATTTTATTATTTAGGAGATTCAGAGAAGAAAGCAGGGGACTTTATTTTGGGGATGGGCAGAGGCCTTTGTCTTTAAACACTTCTTTCAGAAACAACAAAGAGTTAGCTTTTCCCATGAAAAGATTTGGCCATCTTTATTTTCAATAAAATGTGTGTGATGCTCCTTTCCATAAATACGTATACTTCATAACCTAAAGAAATGAAACTCTGTGGGATTTTAATGTTAGTTTCCCAAACTTGATCTCTCATAAAGTACTGCAGATTGTGGGGTTTTCTGGATACTAATTTACATCTTCATCTGTGATAAAAATAATAATCCAACAGGAAAACTTTTCAACAAGGAGAGAACATTTATAATACTGTGAAAGATTGGGTTCTCTATTTCTGGCTGCCACAAGTAATTAGTCTTAATAGCTATAGTTGATTCTAAGTAATAATTCACTGAAAATTACACACTCTTTGTGGAAGAAATAAACAGTACATTCAATTAGACCTATTTCCTTTGGTACCAGCATTCCAGAAGTGAAATATATTTATCTTTCTGATGTTAGAATTTCAATGGTTAAACAATGATTAAAAATTAAAAATAATTTTTAAACACTTTACTGAAGTATAGTTGATTTACAACGTTGTGTTAATTTCTGCTCTACAGCAGTGATTCAGTTATACATATATATACGTTCTTTTTCATATTCTTTTCCATTATGGTTTATCACAGGATATTGAATATAGCTCCCTGTGCTGTACGCTAGGACCTTGTTGTTTATCCTCGGAGCTCCGTCTTTATTCTGCATGTTGATGAATTGGACTCAGCGTAATCAATTGCAGAGGACGTCGAAGTTTCTGCAGTTAAGTGCTTCAGGGAGACAGGGATGCTCAGGGCTGAATGGAGACACTGGGTTCTGCTTAGCACCACGTTGAATGAGCCGGACCTGGCTCCTTTTAGCACGAGACTGGTCAAAATCCACATAGCGCTGAGATAATA
The DNA here is from genome assembly GCF_005190385.1 of Monodon monoceros. Classification (NCBI taxonomy): domain Eukaryota; kingdom Metazoa; phylum Chordata; class Mammalia; order Artiodactyla; family Monodontidae; genus Monodon; species Monodon monoceros. The sequence goes on from NW_021703781.1 coordinate 4,734,255, forward strand.
GGAATTACCTTAAATTGTGTTTATTTGCTTAAGGGTGTATGTCTTGGTTTCCCAGATAGACTGCAAGCTGCCTGAGGAGATAAACCATAGATTATACCTCTTTGTTTCTAGTGGACAGCTATGCTCACAATTAAGCACTCAGTAATTACTTGTTACATATACTAATGAGTGAGCTCATTAGGATGAGTAATCAAAGCTGGATATTCAATCTCCTTGCCTAAACTCTGTGGAACAGGCACCTGGCTTACCAGGCATACTGATCTAGTTTTGGGGGGATTGTTGACTCAGTGGGGAACAATATAAGTTTGTAGAAATGCAGAGAAAGGCACCGTGGACGGAGGAAGAAGAAAGGAGTTAAAACTGTAAAAGTATAAGGGGGCTTCCCTGGTGGCGCAGTGGTTGAGAGTCCGCCTGCCGATGCAGGAGACACGGGTTCGTGCCCCGGCCACAACAGTGAGAGAGGCCCGTGTACCGCAAAAAAAAAAAAAAAAAAAAAAAAAAAGAAATCTCTTAATTCATATATCAGCTCTACAGCTTTCCTTACAAGTCATCATCCCATCACTTCTTAAACATGACAGGGCAGTCTATTTCTAGATAACTCTATTGGAAAGAATGCTGACCTTAATTTAAACCAAAGTCTACCTCCTTTTAGTTTTTCCCCATTGGTACATGTTCTGAACCTCTGCAGACATATGCAAACATAGAATCCCTTAAAGAATGAAGCCAGCCCTTCAAATATTTGGACAAAAGAATGACATCTTCTTTAAGTCTCTTTCTCCAGGTTAAATATGCCCAGTCCTCCGATTGTGTCTTCTGTGACGTAATTTTGAATCTCTTCACCATCAATGTCACTTTTTGTGCGGCTGTGCTCTAAATTGTCTCTGGATTATTCTTAAGATGTGTCAGCCATGCACCTTTGGATGGTACCTGGGCAGGGGAGGATAGAGCAGGGCTAGCACCTCCTTTCTTGCTTATGATTGCCTCCACCTTCAGTGCTTTGCCACCTTCACCTACAGTTGTGTTTGAGTCCACCCAACCCTCCCAGTCATCGACGGAATGCCGGCCCAGAGTCAGCTAGCTAGGCTCTGACCTGTGTGTTCCATCCTGGGGGCACTACAGTGGCTAGTTTGCCCTCCCAACCTTACCCTCTTCTTAGGGAATCAGCCTCTGCCAGCTCCACAAGGGATAGCCCCACCCTCTACCCCGGGACCTAGGAGACCCCGCCCACTTAGCCGCGAGGAGCCTTTGGAAGGTTGTGGAGACGTGGAAGTGGCTCTGCCTTTTGGGATGGCTATGGGCAAGAAGGGAAACCAGGCTGCAGAGGGCATGAAGGAGGCTTCCGGAAGCGGAGAGGAGTCCATAAGGGCCCCATGGAAACAGAGTCCGAGAAATTAACCAATGACTTGTCCACAAGTTTCCACTGAACCTCTTCCAACTAGTTTCTATGCGGTTTCTCTGTTTGTAAGGTTAAGTTCATTTGCATTCAAGATCCTTCGAATGGATTTTGGTTCTGAACAAACACTCTTTGCCAAGACTTTAAGCAAGTCTTGGAATCTCACTGGGCTTAATTTTCCTTATGGATAAATTGCATGATTTTCCCATAGTCTGCTTTCACTCTGTGACTCTACATGTTATTATTCCCATTCTATAATTCTGTACTCGGGAGGGTTTTTATTTTTTAAAAATAAAAACTGAGGTGTATAACTTTATATATAATCCCTGGTAAATTTCACCTTGGTTCCGGTTAATCTTCCAAAACATCTCACGTATTAGAATTCATTGGGGTCTTTGATGATCAGATAGTAGTAAACAGAAGAAAACTTGAGAGTAGTAAGATCATACTTCTTCACAGAAGTCTGTGTAATAGTTGTCTCTCACATTGGATGAACTGTCCAGAAATGTCATTTCCATGGCTTAGAAATTCATTCATTCATTAATCTGTTTATCCATTCAGTAATTTCACTAGTTTGTTGTTGATTGAGGGTATGTTTTCCAACGTCAGCAGAAAGATATGTGAGCAGTAGGTGCAAAGCTTTGATTTACTGTGATCTGTTAGGATGGCCACCCCAAGCACAAAATGTCCACATCTTGAAGGACCTGACAAGTGGTGCACTGGACCGACTGGAACACCCAGTCACCACCATTTATGGAAGGTCAGAGATGCTGCATAAAGAACTAGTCAAACTCAGACTAGTCAATTTGCTATTTGCTGGCAACCTGCGCATAAAGACCTGGTGAGAAAGGATGCAGGAATTTTGGCTAAAATGAGCTTTGGGCTTATCTTCAGATTCCAATTATGCAAGGCTGTCCCCATCCCTCGTTACCTCAGATAAATTCAACAACAGCTTAGAGTTCAACTTGGGAGCTGGGAGCAAAGAGTAAATCCTTGAGGCAAAATGTGGGCTGTGTCTATTTGTGGTTCATAGATGCTTCAAAAAGACAGGAAGGCAGAAAGCAAGACTGACTCCCAAACACTGTGGGTTGGGAACACACACACCTCTGAATATGTGAGGAGAAGAGGAAGAGCAGGAAAAAAGAGGCAGACACCTGCCTCACTGTCACCTTGGCCACCATCCCCAGAGGGCTTTTTGCAGCTGGTTCTTCCCGGGTAACCATCGCGCTCCTGTGAACGAACCATCGAACCCTCAGTCCTTGTGCCTGGTCTTGGGATCTGGAACAACCACAACTGTTCCAGATCCCAAGTCTGAACCTTTGACCTTCCTCAGCCCCTCAGATGCCTGCCCCACCCCATTCTATTAGCTCCCCTCTGATCTCAGTTTTTTCCCTCCCCCACCACTCCCTCCTTCTGCTTCAGCTGCTCAGTGAGCCCCCATCCCCGGTAGAATCCCTCAGCTGGGCTCAGTTTCTTTTCTTTTTTTAAAAATTTTTTTAAATTGAAGTATAGTTGACGTACAATGTTAAGTTCTGCTGTACAGCAAAGTGACTCAGTCATACACATATATACGTTCTTTTTTTAATATTCCTTTCCATTATGGTTTATCACTGGATAGTGAATATAGTTCCCCGTGCTATACAGTAGGACCTTGTTGTTTATCCATTCTAAATAGTTTGCATCTACTAACCTCAAACTCCCAGTCTATCCCTCTCCTTCCCCCCCACCTTGGCAACAACAAGTCTGTTCTCTGTGTCTGTGAGTCTGTTTCTGTTTTGTAGATGGGTTCATTTGTGCCATATTTTAGATTCCACATAGAAGTGATATCATATGGTATCTGTCTTTCTCCTTCTAACTTACTTCGCTTAGTATGATAATCTGTAGTTGCATCCCTGTTGCTGCAAATGGCATTATCTCATTCTTTTCTATGTCTGAGTAGTATTCCATTGTATATATGTACCACATCTTCTTTATCCATTCCTCTGTCGATGGACATTTAGGTTGTTTCCATGTCTTGGCTATTGTGAATAGTGCTGCTATGAATATAGGGGTGCATGTATCTTTTTGAATTATAGTTTTGTCCGGGTATATGGCCAGGAGTGGGATTGCTGGATTGTACGGTAATTCTATTTTTAGTTTTCTGAGGAACCTCCATCCTGTTTTCCATAGTGGCTGGACCAACAGTTGGGCTCAGTTTCTTCATCTGGAGAATGGGCATAATTACCCCTACCTCATGAGGCTGGAAACACGCTATGTGTGTTCAGTGTGAGGGGCAGACCTGCTCATGGCACCCACCCAGTGAAGGGCAGCCCGTTCTCTACTGCGTCTTCCCCTCTCCTCACAAATATGCTTTTCCCTCCACTTTGGAAAAGACATCTGGCCTTGCCAGCCTCTCCCTGCTTCTCCTTATTCTCAGACCTCAGGAAGGGCTCCTCTGCCCCCCGCCTCGTCGCCACCAGCACCACATTGCCAAGGACGTTATAGTCTCGCTCCAACCCCATCATCCCCCATTCTGTCCTCATCCTGCCTCTGCTCCTGGATCCAGCCTCTCAAGTTCAAAACCTCAGTGTGAGTCTCAATGCTTCCTTCATTTTCTCTCTCTCTACTCAGCAGATGACTAGATTTGGTTGATTCTATCCCAGAAATGTCACCTTCTTACCCATGGCCTCAAAGCCAGCCTCCCCACCGTCTCTGACCAGGACCATCATGGCTTGTCTCCCTGCCCCAGGCTTGGACTCTTCACTCCACACTTCTGGCCCAGCTCTGCTTAAACACCTTCAGTGACTCTGTCATCTCTAGGACAACGTCTGACTTCCTTCACAAGCACATGGGGACCTACCGGTGGCCTCAGACGTCCTCACCGCAGGCCAGGCCTGTCATACACGAGCTGGACACAGGGACCTCCACGCCACACCCTGCCCACGCCAGAGACCCCGGGCCCCCCTCGGGAGCTCCTGCACTTCCTTCTGGCTGGACCACTGCTGCGCCCTCAGTGTTAAACTCCTCGTCCTGCTTTAAAACCCACATCAAACGTCTCCCAGCCTCCTCCACAGGGACCCCCAGCACTTTGTCCACAGCCCACGGCTTCCTATCAGGTACGCAGGCCCCCAGGACTGGTGAGCTTAACCACGGTGGGAGCCTCAGCACCCGGCCCAGGTCAGGCTCATGCTAAGTGACCAAACACTGGCTGACGCACACTTAATGAAATGAGACGAGAAATGCTTTGGGGACCCCTGAACCCAGAGGCTGAGGAACCATGTGAGAAGTGAGTGGTGTTCCAGAGGGGCAGAGGGAGCCCCTGCCCCATTTACGCTTCAGGATAGACTTGAGATCTCGATCAGGTCCAGAAGCTGCACAATGAATTTACACTCCAGCACGGAGCGGTGGTTCGGACCAGCGACTGCAAACAAGGTCTAAGTTGGCTTGGCCGGTGCTGCGCTCACTAAGATGACAGCCCTCACGGAGAGGAAGACTTTGCCACCGTTTATAGGTGAGTTGCTGGTGTGCATTTATCACCCTGACTGTTCAGGGCAAGGCCATAGTGATAGGAGAATGTCACAATAAGCCCTGAGAGTTGAGCTCAGCAAGAACAAGGGCAGGTTGGGAAGAGAGGCCCATTCAGCTCTGCAGACACTCTTTGGGAAGGCTGAGCCCTGGGGCCCTGGCGGGTGAAGGTTTCCCAAAACAAACCCGACCCAGAGACTTTAGAAATCAGAGCCCTGATTTCTGACCCAAAGGCAAGCTTGCAAAGCGGCACATCGCCAAACAGCCAACTTCGTGGTTTACAGCAAAGACCAGAGGGAAGCATAGGATTTGGAAACCCTCAAGGCCACGGTCACGAGAATAAGGTCAGCTCGGCTCCGAGCACTTCTGAGAGAAACAGACCCGGCCACGCGGAACAGGACAGATGCGCTGTCAGGGAGGGACGCCCGTCAGCGTTGCTGTGCGGGAGGGAATGTGGGAAAGCTGGTGTGGCCCCGTCAGGGATTCTACGTGACACTATGAACATGTAAGAGCTGACATGGAGGCGGCATCGGCAGAGGTTAACGGAGGCCTCAGAGGGCTTATTTATTATTGTTATTTTTGCCTCCCTCACGTGGTTTGTAGAAAGTGCTTTGTCAAGATGGGCAGGCCCAGTCATGTACAAATGACCTAAGGCTGATTCTCAGGGGAACCCCTCTCTGACGCAGCTAGAAGGCAGCATGGAAGCAAGAGGGAGTGAAGGGTGGGCTGCACAGCGCAGAATCAGAAGGAAGAATGATCCTCTGGCCCCCTCCAGACTAGGCAGCAGCTCAAAGCCCGGGGCCTGGAGAGGATGGGCCCTATGGCCCGACTGCAGAAAAGGAACAAGCATTCTTCAAGGTGAACCAGCCTGGATTCGTTTAAAAAGTATATCAGATGGGAATTCCCTGGCCGTCCAGTGGTTAGGACTCCACGCTTCTGCTGCTGGGGACCCAGGTTCCATCCCTGGTCGGGGAACTAAGATCCCGCAAGCTGCGCGGCGTGGCCAAAAAAAAAAAAAAAAAAAAAAAACTCAGCAAGCCCAGTGCTACATGAATTACATTATACCTGGAAACATTTGCCAGGGGATTGATGCATCCCATGATTGACACAAGGTGATGATATCCACAGAGATGGTACAAATTCCAGGCCTTTGTCTAGTGAGTTCTATGTGTGTGGAAAAGCGAGGCTCTTCTCCATAGGATGACGAGCCACTCTAAAGAGAATGCTATTGGACGTTGTTTTCCTTGGATCTCTCTCTCCATCCATCATCTATCTGTGTCTGGAGACAAGGTTGGATCAGGCAAGAAGAGAAGGCATTTACATGGATGTGCATCAAGAGATGCACAGAAGCTTTCGAGAACCTCAGGATGTTTTCTCATATTTATGTATTTGTTCCATGGTTCTCTTTCCTTCCATTTGAAGGGTCTTCTTTTAGGTTTGGAAACCGACCTATTACGACTTGGATTTTGGGTTCTGAACAAGTGTATTCATACGTTACGAAATGACCAAATTACTTTTTCACAGAGTTCACCCAGGCTTCCCAGGAACCCAGGAAACCGGAAGAGGGGCTTTGCGATGACTTACACGTGGACCACGAATAAGACCACTGAGTGGCAAGCTTAAGAAGTCAGTGAAATCCGGAGGACACACGTGTCTTCGAAGGGACAAACCCATGCAGAAGAGGGTCAGGGGTCAAGACTTGCTTGCCCTCGGGCACCATTTTGTAAGCCTGCTCATGGTGTGGTTGGCCAACATCTAGCAGCTCCTCTGGAACATCTGGGGCCTTCAGCAGCTGGGAGAGCAGTGAGGCAAGAGTGAGCGGTCAAAAGGTAGAAGGGACCAGAGAGGGGAGAATAAGAAGGGCCTGGCCGCCAAAACTCAACTGGGAAGATGGCGTGATCCAACTCCTTCTTATGGACTGGTGTTCCCTTCAGTGTGAGCCAGATCTAAACAGTCCCCTTCACAGAACAGCTGTGATGAACAGCTTAGAGGAGCATCTTAGGAAAAACCACAGTCCAGGCTGATGCTGCCGTGCAGTCCAGGGATCTCTCAGCCAAGGGGGTTGGCTACAGGTGAGGCCAGGAGGCCAGGAAGGAGAACTTGAGCTCATGGTACCAAAGGGACACAGCCGTAAGGACAGCAGTATTCCAATCACATGATAGCTTGACAGGAAACAATAAATGGAGAAACTAATGAGAAGGCCCAGGATACTTCTTTGGAAAATCCTAAGTCCTTGAGTGTTAGCCAGGATTATACAAGGGCTGTTCACATTTGGCTGGAGAGTTGGCTCTAGGGAGAACTCATGATCAAACACTCCCTGGATGTGTCTTCGTAGGAATGATGAACGCTGATGATTCCGGAGCTACTCTGGGGCCAAGAGAAGCTCCAAGGTCCCTCTGGTCCAAGTAAACAGAGAAGAGGGCCTCCCAAACTCCTGGCCCTAACACAGCAGGGAGGCTCTTGGCCAATGGCTTCTTGTTGACTGGACCATGCCTCTCATGACCTCCTGGGCAGCTCTTCTTGGTGTTACAGGCAGTAGTCATCCCAGCTGGGTTAAGAAAAGGTAACGGAGTAAGTGGAGAATTCAGGGCACTAGTAGGAGTTAAAAGATAGACTTCATCAGAGTAACCAGCACTTTCCTGTTTTTAGGGCATATAATTACAATGTTTGTATTCAGCTTGGAATCCAGCTTCCTGTACTGACTCAGTCCACAGCAGCCCCTCCCTCTCTCTGTATTTCTACAGGACATGTATTGCCTTGAATCATTCTTAAATGTTTCCTGTATACACCACACTCTTTCCATTTTAATAATCCTATACTGTGCCTGTAATGAAATTCAAAGGCAAGTGAATAATAACCAGTTCTTGTCCTCAAGGAACTTCAAGTCCAGTGAAAGGAACAGGAACAGGCACATAAAGAATAACATTACTATGGAAGCACAAAGGTGGGAGCCTTGAGGTTGGCTTGACCAGTGGGGCTCACAGGAGGAAGAATGGACCAGGATGTTTCTCCGAGAGACAAAGGGTGTGACTTTTATCCCTGAAACCAGAAGTGGAAGCCAGGTGGAGAACCATTGTGGAAAATCCCATGGAAATCTAAAACCAGTGAAGCCAGAGTGGCCACAGAAGTGGAAAATCAAGTCTGGGGGCACAAAACAGAAATCGGGAAGCAGAGAGTAGAGAACAATAAGGACAGCTATGGGGTTCTTGACTAAAATAGTTATTGTTCACAGTTTTGGGGGGCCACTGGGACAAAGTATGTGGTTGGGTCTGCTGGACTGAAAGGATCAGGGGTAAAATGACAAGAGGAATTTGACAAGATTTAAGAGATGATTAGGAAGAGTTGAATGTGAGACATGAAGGAGAAGGCGGCATCCAATATAATCCTGAGGTTCTAGCTTGTAGTCTGCCTCGTAGATGCCTAGATGCCTGGTGATTTTATAAACTATCGTTCAGATTAGGGGAGGGGCAGGCTGAGAGGAGGAAGGGGATGAGTCCATTTGGGGCATGTTGAGTTTCAGGGTTTTCATGGGATGGCGAGGGAGACTGGCTGCTTAGCGGGTCACTGGAAATATGGTCTCTGTATCACAGGATGTGTGTCAGGACCGGAAACCACATCTGGGAATCATCAGCCAGGGAGTAGAAAGAATCGCCCGCAGAAAGGGAATAGCAAGTCCCAAGACCAAAACTTGGGGATCATCTACATCCCAAGAGCAGCCATGAGTATGAGAGAGCCATTCAGTAGGGTGGTCATGGCAGAAGCTGAACTGTAGAGGTGGAGGAAGAGGTGGAAAATGGGACAGTGGAGGCGGTGAGGGTAGCCTTCTTAAAAAGTGAAATTGATGGTGAAGGGAAGGTGTGACACGGAGTCGTCATTTGAGAAGGATTTTTAGAGCAGGGAGTCATTAGCATGTTTGAAGGACATAGAAAAGGAGCCAAGGAGGAGACAGGATTGAAGGTCCAAAATAGAGAAGTGCCGGCAGAGAGCTGGAGGTCTCAGGGGAGGGACAGGGGAGGGGTCAGGTGGCAGGGCGGCCTTTAGAGAGCCACGACCCTTCATCTTCTGAGGCAGAGGAAAAGCTTTCAGGTTGGATGAGGAGCTGGGTGAAGCTGTGGGGCAACAAAACACACCCCTGATCCCAAGACTCTGTGTGTGTGTGTGTGTGTGTGTGTGTGTGTGTGTGTGTGTGATGCAAACCATACTGTCTTGCATATAGGAGTCAGTTTTCTCTGTGAGTTTCAAGCTTGAACATTTTCTCTCCCTTAGATAGTCATGTCTTTAAAGGTAAGGACTGTGGCTTTGACTGCTTTTTGCCATCTCAACAGCACCAAGGACAAGAATTGAGTGAGTCGCGAATGACCCTGGCCCTGCTCATCACTGATGGCCTTCTCTCAGATTATCCAGGCAAGTCTTTACAAAGCACTGAGTACAGGCACTTTTCATCTCTTGAGACCAGGGCTGTGCCTTTAAAGGTTATTTGTATTGACCTGGCATACTTCTCAAGCATGAATTTAATAGGAATAAGGCAAGGAGAAAAACTCAACTTACAGTTGAAAAATAAGAATTACTAGGTAGAAAGAGACAATATTAAAAGAAACAAAGCTTCCTTTCCTCTCTTTTAAGTTGCTATCTTTTAAAAATTATTATTATTTTTGCGGTACGCAGGGCTCTCACTGCTGTGGCCTCTCCCGTTGCGGAGCACAGGCTCCGGACGCGCAGGCTCAGCGGCCATGGCTCACGGTCCTAGCTGCTCCGCGGCATGTGGGATCTTCCCGGACCTGGGCACAAACCCACGTCCCCTGCATCGGCAGGCAGACTCTCTACCACTGCGCCACCAGGGAAGCCCTAAATTATTATTTTTTAATAGCTCTTTATTGGAGTATAATTGCTTCACAATACTGTGTTAGTTTCTGTTGCACAGCAAAGCGAATCAGCCATGTGCACACACACGTCCCCATATCCCCTCCCTCATGAGCCTCCCTCCCCTCCCTACCCCACCCCTCTAGGTCATCGCAAAGCACTGAGCTGATCTCCCTGTGCCATGCTGCTTCTTCCCACCAGCCAACTATTTTACGTTCGGTAGTGTATATATGTCGGTGCTACTCTCACTTCGCCCCAGCTTCGCCTTCCCACCCCATGTCTTCAAGTCCATTCTCTATGTCTACCTCTTTATTCCTGCCCTGCAACTAGGTTCATCAGTACCATTTTATTTATTTTTTTAGATTCCATATATATGCGTTAGCATACGGTATTTGTTTTTCTCTTTCTGACTTACTTCACTCTGTATGACAGACTCTAGGTCCATCTGCATCTTCTTTATCCATTCATCTGTTGATGGACATTTAGGTTGGTTCCATGTCCTGGCTATTGTAAATAGTGCTGCAATGAAGGCTGAGCTGGATGGTTCCAAGGTGGCAATTTGGTACATTTGCTCTTTCAGCTTCCTTCCCCGTCTCTATATTAGTCATGTCAGGGCACACAGTACACTCTTCGTAAACATGGGGCTGAATCAAGTCTATAAGCCCTTACCAACCAAGCAAAGAGCAGAGCATTTTTTGGCTTCATCCTTTAGCTTTGACCAGATGTTTGGCACAGATCTACTAGGAAGTTTCCTCTGTATTGCCACCTGGCCTCAGCTCTTCCCTTCTCAGTCAATCACAGCATTTAATGTGCACCCTATTCTTTTTTTTTAATTATTATTGATGAATAGTTGATTTACAATGTTGTGTTAATTTCTGCTGTACATTAGTGATTCAGTTATACATACGTATACATTCTTTTTTTAATATTCTTTTTCATTATGGTTTATCCCATGATACTGAATATAGTTCTCTGTGCTATACAGTAGGACCTTGTTGTTTATCCATCCTATATACAACTGTTTGCATCTGCTAATCCCAAACCCCCAATCCTTCCCTCCCCCGAGCCCCTCCCCCTTGGCAACCACAAGTTTGTTCTCTATGTCTATGAGTCTGTTTCTGTTTTGTAGGTAGGTTCACTTGTGTCATATTTTAGATTCCACATATTAGTGATATCATGTGGTATTCATCTTTGTCTGGTTTACTTCACTTAGTATGATAATCTCTAAGTCCATCTATGTTGCTGCAAATGGCATTATTTCATTCTTTTTCATGGCTGAGTAGTATTCCATTGTATATATGAACCACATCATGTTTATCCATTCATCTCTCAATGGACATTTAGGTTGCTTCCATGTCTTGGCTATTGTAAATAGTGCTGCTATGAACGTAGAGGTGCATGTATCTTTTTGAATGAGAATTGTTTTCCAGATATATGCCCAGGAGTGGGATTGCTGGATCAACCCTATTCATTTTTAGCACTTGGTTATACTCCATTTAACACCTTAATAGTGCTTACAGCTTCCTATCACCTAGTATAGTTATTGGTGTTCATTCATATCTTATCTCCTTCACACATCATACCCAAAGTTCCTAGAGAGCAAGGTCCATGACCGATTCATTTTTATATTCCTATTGCAGCAACCAGATTAGACATTGTATAAATATTTGTTCTCGGATGGATAAGCGATTCACTGTCTCATGTGTTCATGCTTCTCTGAACTCAGATTTCTCAGCTATAGGATGAAGCAGCTGAATTAGATCCTTTAAGGTCCTCCTCACTCAAACTTCCAAGTATTTTATGAGCCTGTTTCCCTTCCTGACTTCATGTACATTAGGGAGTCATTCCTGGGAGTGAACCAGTGTTTTAGCCCTGTGCTAGGACATGATGGATTTAGAATTTAAAATCTAGATGGAGAGACAGAAATAACCCATATGAAAATAGCCCAAAATATGACAAGCTTCTTATGCTGAAGTCTGAATTGTGTGCCAGACCCTAGAGGTGAAAAGACAAACAGAAAATCAATGCCAAGGGTCCAGATGTGGGCAATGTCACTTTAGCAATTCCCTGTTACTGCTCAAAACACCCTGGGCAGGATGGCACTTTCAGTTGTGTTGGACCTTCGCTGATTATATTGCAGAGAAAGGAATCGGAAATGGAGTCGGTGATCAAGCTTCTTTCTCGGCAGTGAGCAGGCTGTTCTGTTGTGATGGGGTAATGCAAAAGGGTTGGTCTGGTGAGGGTCTGGACACACAGTTGGGTGTCAGGGGGCCCATGAAGAGTCTGAGTTGCAAGAGGATACTGTGGTCTTGAGGGAGGGAGCACACAAAGAGTCAAGTGTGAGGGAGAGAAGGGAAGAGGATGCTACTAAGGGCCAACATCCTTCATTCCAGTCATGTGTCTAGGGCTGACCAGCCCCACTAAGGAGAAGGGCATCAACAAGGCTGGAACAGAATGGAGGACTCACCACATGATGTGGACTCCAGAAGTGGGCTAGTGACCCTGCCGTACACAATGTGTAAGTGCTTCCTGTGCACTGGTCAATGGAATGGATGTACGTGATGCCTACCATACCCCTTCTATTTTCTTTTAAGGTCTCTTATATCACAGTGTTTTGCACCATTTTGGGGCAGCATGATGCCATTACTGGTCCCATGGCTTCTGGGTCCCAGGACACAGAGAGCACCCCTTCCCTGCCAGTGTGACAGCATTATATTTCACCCAAGCCCCTACTGGGCCTTGGAGCAAGACTGAACTGTTGAAACCTTGAAGAGGAAGCCCTGTGAGGGTGTGCAAGAGGGCAGGGGGTTTTCAGTTCCCAGGAAGACCTTCCCTTTGGGGCTTTTGCTCTTTTCAGTAAGGAGGCACTCACTTCATCATCTTCAAATCTTGGAGATTTTGTGCTAAATGCATGAGGCTGTTCTCCAGGTTTTGCAGAGCTTAAACGTGATGCTTGTTTTGCCTGGTTGAGTGAAGGGGGGCCTGGGGCCAGCTGCCAGCATCATGGGACTTCCTCAGAGGCCAAGCTGAGTGCATGATCACATATGAAACCCCTGCCAGAGCCTCCCGGGGCCACAGGGGAGGGGCAATGTGTGGGGATCACTTGATGGGATGCCCTGGGGCCTGCAGCAGGTCAGTGAGGGCAAGGAGGCTGCAGTTGCTACTATAACTGTGATGACACTGAGACCTGGGACAATCCGGGTAAAATATGCCCCCCCTGAGGGCAGGGACCGCTCAGCTTGTACCTGTGGCAACCTCACCTCCAAAGTGCCCCAGGATGGCTCTCAGGTCAAGTATCACATTCATGAGTGTTCCTATGTGTGCCCTCATATTTGTCAGACATTATGCTTCGTTTTCTTTTTTTTTTTGCTCAAAGATGCCTACCATACCCCTTCTATTTTCTTTTAAGGTCACTTATAGCACAGTGTTTTGCACTGAGAAGGAAAATAATGATCTCCTGAGTGATTGATTAATGGAATCATAGAAATACTTTTCAGATGAACAATTGAAGCCTTTTGTTTTGTTTTTATTTTATATTGTTTCTTGTTTTATTTTATTTTATTGCAAAGGCTTTCTTTTTCTTTTTTTTTTTTTTTTTTGCGGTATGCAGGCCTCTCACTGCTGTGGCCTCTCCCGTTGCGGAGCACAGGCTCCGGACGCGCAGGCTCAGCGGCCATGGCTCACGGGCCCAGCCGCTCCACGGCACGTGGGATCTTCCCAGACCGGGGCACGAACCTGTGTCCCCTGCATCGGCAGGCAGACTCTCAACCACTGCACCACCAGGGAAGCCCAGGCTTTCATTTTAAAAGTAACTTTGGTTGTATTCGGTTCACACCACGGCCTCGGCTCAGCTGTGGGGTAACAGCAGCACTTAACAAAGGATGAGAGAGACGCTATGTTTACCTGGAAACCCAGTGACCACAGAGCCATCTCAGAAGCAGGTCCCTGGAGCCTGGCCATAGCACACCCAGTACATTGGGCCTGCATGAAGCACACGTCCGGCTTCATAGATTGTTCTCCTTGCATTTCCAAGGCCGATTTAAAGCCTGAGTCTAATGAGTCATGGTCATGGTGAAGGACTTGGAAAAGAATGTAGTTGAGATGAACCATTTTTCACAGTCAGTGTCGAAGTTTTATCTCTTTGGCTGGTTCCGATTTAATCGATTAGTTAGTAGTTTGGTTAATTACTGATGAATGATTTATAAGTTGTTGTAGGAAATGTAGTATGAGAGAAATATGAATTGAAAGGACAAATATGGAAGGTTTAAGACCATAAAGTTACTAATAAGGCATAAAGCTCTTCCCCTGCATCCCCAGCTCTGTTAATGGCTCTCCACAGACTGAAGCATCAAATTCTACTGATTTTACCACATACTTCCCTAATCTCTCTGCTCCTTTCTGTAAGACTGAGACAATGACAGTATCTACCTCACTGGGTGGAGATGAGGATAAAATGCCTTAAAAAAGGGACCAGGGCATTCAGTAAGTTAGCGAATCTTATTAGTGAAAGTCTGGAATCCACCTCTGGGCAATGAAAGGCTGAACTCTTCTAGCCTGAGAAAAGGTAGATACACTGTTAGGCTCTGAACCACCCAGGTTTCCAAATTAGCCATTGAGTTCTTTCCAATGGGAAAGAAAAATGCAGAGAAAATGGTCTGTGCTGTTTGTTTTTGGTGGAGGTGGGGAGGGGATGTAGAATGGGGAGGGGGAGCAGACAGACTGGGAAAAGGGACAGGGATGTGCAAGTCCAAAGGTAACAGATACGTGTGTCTCAGAACTTTGAGGACCTAGGATGGGCCATGGTGATGTGAATTCTGGGGGAGGCTGGACCCTCAAAACCCTGATCTTGAGGTTCTGTGGCAAGATTTGCAGAAAGGGTAGAAGATCTCCATGAGGGACAGACATTTCTGTGGACCCCCAGGAGATGGGACCAGAGCAGGCCAGACCACACCGTACCTGGAGCTCTTCACAAGTTCTAAGCCAGACTATTGACTTAGAAGGGCTTTCCCCTCTGCTTTTGCTAGGAGGAGCTCCAACGGTCATGATTTCCTTTAGAAAAATAAAGAAAGGTAAACATTTCTTACCTTTCAATGTCAGGGAGAAATATACTTGTGTGTTTCTGTTACGATCACAAATAAAATTCATTTAAAAAATCACAAAATTTGTATTAATGTTTTAGTCTATATGCATTTTCTCAATCAATGGCACTAAAAGTACTACTACGACTGTGGGGACGTCTGAGAGGATTTTTTTCCCCCTCACTCAGTATGGATCCTCATTCTTGAACCCACTGAGAATGATTGGCTTATGGGTAAAGTCTAACTAACATGGTGCAGAATTCCATCCACGATGGGGCTCCTGCTTCTGTTCCAGACTCATCTCCCGGCATCCTCCACGCCCCTGAGAAGGTGATGCTCATGTGTTCTTTCATTCATTCATTCCACTAATATTGACTATGCCCCAGATGGCGCTCAGCTCAGGTCAAGGCTCTCAGGAAAGGGCAGAGGAGACCCAGAAACCCAGCTCTCCTGGAGCTGACATTCCAAGTCCCGTGACAACTCACACTGCTTCACATCTGCACATTGTCCTTCCTGCTGAAGTGTCCCATCTCCCCCTACTCTCTGTTTGCCCAAGCCCCACTCATAACACAAACCACTCAGGCTCCCACCTTTGCAGGAAACTTGTCACTGCTCTCCCAGATTGCAGTCTCCGTGCTCCCCACACGTGGCTCAGAGCACATCCAGCTGGTATGGAAATATCCTTTATCTGTCTGAACCCCTCATTAGAGTACAAAGGTGCCTGTGCTGTATGCACTGATGCATTGCCAGAGCCCAGGCATAGAACCTGCACAGGTAGGGCTTCTTAATGTTATGAAAAAATTGCCCAAACCTTGGCACAGAACTATCCTTCTGCCAGAATCATGGCCACTGATCCAGCGGTTCTCAACCCAGGCTGCACGTTAAGACCATCCGGGGAGCTTTTAAAGATGCACCATGGCCAGCTCTCCTCCCCAGAGAAGAAGTTGATTTCATTGGTCAGGGACGGGGTGCCCGGGCATAGGTATTATTTCAAAGCTCCCCAAGTGATTCCAGAGTTGAGAACAACTTACATAGTGGCACAAAAATAAAGGCCAAATCGTCTGGCCCTTCAGAAGGGTGCTGCCACTTTCATGTGCATATCGAGGGTATGAACTAGGTCACCAGGACAACACGGAATCTCACAGGTACCTCACTGCGGTTCACCATCACTCACTGTTTTTAATACCTCAGGGCCCCAGCCAGCATCATCTTCTCTAGGAAAGGTGTTACGTGGTGGGATAATCCATCATTGCTTAATTTCTGCTGGTTTCTTCAGGGTGCAAACCAGGAAATTAGATTGTGGGCCTTCTGAGCAGATCAAGAACCCACGTCAGACTCTGCAGCCAGGCGCAGGGCAGGGCAGCATCTTAAAAGAAGCAAATAACAAAAAATTTCCCAAGACCACAGTCTGAGAACATTTGCTCTGTAGTACAGACCCTACACTACAAATGGACAACCACGAGGAAGTTTTCAATGTCTTTATGTTTCCCTCATATTTTCTCCCACCTCCAAAAATATTCTCTAAAAATCCCCTAAGCATTAGCTATTTTAGGATTTTCGCTATTTTATTACCTAATTTACATAGTTCCTGCACACCTTAAGTCCATTTTAATTGTGTGTACCATTTAGTGGTAAATCATGATATGTAATCCCAACAGGATGCTTTATATATGCTTGTAGACCAATTATTCAGTCAGCCCTCACTTCTTCAGACTAAATAACATAACTTCAATTTGCATATGTTCCCTAGGTTATTGGAAAAAAATCTGTTTCAGTGCATTTAAAGTATAGAACACCGACGGTTTAAAATCACAGTCAATTGCCTAGCTTTTCACTTGACTAAAACTCAGGTACCATTTAGTTCACAAAGATCATTTTAATTCAAGACATACAGCAATGCTGCTCATCTGGAGAAAACTTCCTCACCCTCCCCTAACCCGATTTCTTTCTTATCGGCCCTTAAACCCACAAGGCTCCATTTGAAAATGATGAGTCAGCTGCTGGATTAGAGAAATGCACTGGCAATCTTTGAAAACCAGGGAGAATGTATCATACGTTTCTTTGATCATACCAAAAAGAGGATGGGTTGTGTCTTAGCCTAAGGCAGCAGTGGTGTCTTCCCAGGCCTACACTGGATTCTTTGTCCGGCCTAAACACTTGTTAATAAATGCAGCAGGAGCAGCGCCTCTGGAAAGTTAAGCCACATGGGGCCAGTGCCCAGGAACGGGCAAAGCCCAGCACACACTACAGACTTCTTCATTGTATCTGTCCATAAGCAGCATCATCGCCTGGGGCAGCCGTACTGTATGACACAAAACTCACGCTGTGCAAACGACCTGCTCCCTGTTGCATCTCCATTTCCTTTGCTTCCTGGACACTGCCTTTGTCCTGCTGTAGGCTGGTAATTTCCAGGTTCCACATGTGTACAATGGAGACGGTCACACCTGTTCTTACGTGGTGATCAGAATAAAGTGGGAAATACGGATAGGGTTCTGGGAATCCTCAGACAAGGAATGTGGCCACCTTGGTGGCTGAGCACCATGGCCAGAGCACAGGGAGGAACGGTGCCTTGGGTGAGTTGATGGGCCGGCCTTTAAAGATTCGGACTTGGGTCTCTGTAAGTGGGAATAAAAAGGCATTTGGAGGAGCTTATTCTCTGGGTTCCTCATCTCTTGCCACCAATTCAGCATGAAGGAAGGATAAAGGAGATTCCAGCCTAATAACCGGGAGGATATTTTTAAAGCATTTTCCATAGAAGGCTACATTTTTCTTTTCAAGCAACTCCAAAACCAACAGCAAGGGACCTGATGATGACTTCAGCTGAATTCGCTTTCTCACTCCAATGGACCAGGTAACAGTGAAGAACACCCAGAGAAACGGGGTCCCAGGGCTCTGGAGGCTCCTCTTTCCTTTGGCCACATGCCTCAGAATACTCCTGATTGTTAAGGAGAGATGAGTGACAGAAGGTGACTCATGGGAACTGAAGGGGACTGTCCCTCTGAGGGGTTCATCGCCTAGTTGAGAAGAAAGACAGGAAACCAAAGGGTTGCACAACAATATAAGAAGCACTGCAAGGGAGCCATGTCCGAAGGTGACAGGAAGCAGAAAAGAAGGACTTATCAGGTCTGCTGGAGAAGGTCAGGAAAGCTTCATGGATGGAGAGGCAGCTGGCATGAGTCTTGAAGAATCAGTGGAGATTATCAGGTGGTCCAGGAGGGGCTAGCATGTGCGAAGGCTGGAGGCCTGGGGGAACTGTCATTAGTTTAGGAAAGCTGGAACCCAGCGCCCGAGCTCGGAGGGCCTTGTGTGTCTGGTGCTGGGCTCAGCCTGTGTGCACCTGGAGACTTGGATGGGACGACATGATCGCATCTCTTAGATCGTATATTTTAGAAAGAGGTGCCCAGTGACAATGGGAAGGTGAGCGGGAGGCAAAGGGATGAGCAAAACTGCTACAGACACTCTCAGGATAAAAGGATGAGAAGGAGTTGAGGGTGGGAACAGATCTGGGTGGGAAGGTGATATACTGGGTTGAAAGGGGCTGTAGGTTACCCGTAAGGAGAGGTCGCGTATGTTTTGGGCAATGAGTATCCAAAGCACCGTGAAGAGGCCTCTGCTGGAGATGAATCTCTGGGGGGTGATTTAAATAGAGATGGCTGTGGGCAGCATGGTTGGCTTAGGGTTGTTGAGGGAGCACATGCAGCTGAAGATGAGGGAGGCTGGGGCACTAATATCAACTGGACACACAGGGTCTGTGAAAGGAAGAAAAGCAGAAGAATGTTGCACCACGGATGCCAAGGCAAGGAGGGAGTTTCAAGGTAAGGGGCCATCACCAGTGTCAAATATCCCAGGAGGACAGAATAAGGTATGTCCTGAAAAATGCCCTTTGGAATACAGGCATTTAGAAGGTCCAAGTATTTGGAGTAAGAACAGTTACAATGAAGAAAGGTCAGGCAAGGGGGAAGCCAGATTTCAGGGGACTAAATAGAGGTAAGGGGAATGCCCTGGAGGTCCAGTGGTTAGTACTGGGCGCTTTCACTGCCAAGGGCCCGGGTTCGATCCTCTGTTGGGGAACTAAGATCCCACAAGCTGCTCGGCACGGCGAAAAAAAAAATTCTTTTTTAAAGAAGTAAGAAGGGAATAGTGGAGACAGCAAGGAAGGTGTGTATAAGAGAAAGTGTTGAGAAGGCTGTGTGGACATTTGGCACTCCTGTCTGCCAGTCAGACAACTTCAACCATGCCACAGGTGTTAGGACACCGTCAGCATTACAGACAATCTGTTCAGCCCTGGGGATATAAACAAGACAAAGTCCACGCGCCCAAAGAGCTTTCCATCTGTGGTTCCAGAGAGACATATGGACAGACACGTCAAAATGCAAAATCATAAATTCTGGACAGAGCAGTGTTTAACATAAGTCATGATCAGGAGGAAAACTACACAATCCTTGCTCCCAAGGAGCTTACTAACATTTAGTTTGTCCGCAGACAGCTATAATATAACAGAAGGGATAATGCTTTAGTAGAGGAGCATTGTCCTTTGGGCACCCAGGAAAAAAATCAAATATATATATATATTTTTTTTAATTAATTTATTTATTTTTGGTTGTATTGGGTCTTTGTTGCTGTGCAGGGCTTTCTCTAGTTGTGACGAGCGGGGGGCTACTCTTCATTGCGGTGCGCGGGCTTCTCGTTGTGGTGGCTTCTCTTGCTGCGGAGCACAGGGTCTAGGCGTGTGGGCTCAGTAGCTGTGGCACACGGGCTTAGTTGCTCCGCGGCAAGTGGGATCTTCCCGGACCGGGGCTCGAACCCATGTCCCCTGCATTTGCAGGCAGATTCTTAACGATTGCACCACGAGGGGAGTCCAGGGTGTGATATTTTAAGGAGAAGTTTTATGAGAAACCTCGGGAGACACTGTCCGAATATACAGGAGTAAGAATCGAGTATGGATCTAGAGCACAGAGTCAGGCTTCTTGGAAAAGTTAATTGGATCTAGCCTTTTGTATCCTCTTGAGTCACTAAGATCCAAGCTGCTCTTAAAACAAAGCCTGGGTCCATACCATGGAGACCTCACTACTATTTCATCTTCCCAAGGGCCTGTCCCGTGGCTCCATGATGAATGTAGGAAAACAGTCGTGCCCATTGTCAGTGCACGTGTGTGTGCACTTTCCATGAGTACACAGTGCTCCTTGGGCAATGACATCACAGTGGCCTCAAGGAAAACAAACATGGCGACCTATACTGACGAGAGAACATTGAGCAAGCCTGCAATATGCTCATGCCATAGGGTCCTCTTTGAGGTTTTATCAGGAAGATTACATATTCTCTCTGCCCCAGAGCCCTCATGTCTCGACTTACGTGTTCGTTTTTGAAAATACTGTATTGTATTGAAAATACTGTGTAAAGATAGGGCCTTGGGATAAAATATACCAATGTGAGGTTTAAATATAGTTGGATAAATTTTTTAAATTCCAATTTTTCCTGAAGGCAAGGGAGCTTAATTTAAACAAACAAATGGTTAGGATCACCTACCAGCATGTAAACAAGGTCATAATTTAAAATGTGATCATCATTCTTACAGGTCCAGCCGTTACCCGGGTCTGAATTTCTAGCCCTGTTCTCTCTACACAAGAGGCTCATGTGAGCTGAGGTTTTGGCCTGTTTTAACAGCCACTTTTTTGGCAAACAACGGGTCAGAACACACAGCAATCAAATCAGCCTCTAAGTTGGCTCCAAACATCAAATGGGCCTGGATATGATGGCGTATTTTCAGGCACATATAAACTTTGCCTGTATTCTTCAGGGTGTGAGGCTGGCACTTCTCTGGATCAGTAAATAAGCTTTTTGAAAAGCCCAAACAAACCATAAGGAAATCCTGCATTCTGAAACAAAAGGTATAAAAGCTAAGTAAAGACACACACTGCATTGTGTCCTTGGCCAGGATGTGAGCTGTCGCCTTGGGAGAAAGATAACATGAAAGACGCCATAAATGCAGGGCCAAGACTACAGGCCCCATGAAAACAGGATAAAAAATAGCAAAAAAAAAAAAAAAAAAAAGAAATGCTCCAAGTCCTTTCAGCTGGGCCGGGGGGAAATAAATCAAAAGAGCAACTCCCTGTTGAACTTGTTCAAGAAATGGAGACACAGGGGGAAGAAAATGAGAAAGAACACCAGGATTAGGTTAAAGTACATGAGGGTGGGAGAGAGAGAGAGAGGGAGGGAGGGGGGGAGGGACAGAGGGAGGGAGGGAGGGAGGGAGAGAGAGAGAGAAAGGAAAGGAAAGGAAAGGAAAGGAAAGGAAAGGAAAGGAAAGGA